>NC_069138.1:47637029-47872029 GCF_026914265.1 Mya arenaria
TTTCATCATGGTCAGGAAACTAATTGAGGTTTGGATTCCTGAAATATATGTGTATCCGTAAATGTTCATGGCTGGTGACCTTTTAGTTTGGTATCTGGTTACCAATATGTTATATAAATGACCGGAAGTACATAATTACAAGTTATTACAATACGTTTAATTGCTCATTACTTCAATTCAACTCGGAAATAAATGATTTTGGTCTTTGAAGGCATCCGGAAGCAATTATTGCTATTCATTATGAAGGTAAAGCTAGGAGATAGTTGGAAGTTGGGGATTCTATTATCCAACTACCTGCTACTTGCCAGTTGGACATTCGAATAATCAACTACATAGTTTTAAGATATTGATGTTGATATTTAGCTACCCGACCATATCCAGAAGGTTATTTGTGAACATCGATCTACCAGCGAGTAGGTATTTGGGTCTTCAGATTGTATCTTGTTTTATGGTTAAAAATTACTCAAGTGTGGAAATCACTCGTTAAATGTAGTTTTATGTAAGTAACACATACCTGTATTGTGAGCAACAATGTTTTATTTGACTATTTTTCTACAATTCCCAGTTGAATATTCAAACATGTTATATGCAATTTTATCATCCTGGGTGTTGAGAAATGTCAAAAAGGTTAAGATAAGTCATTTAGATATAAATCCTTTTTTTGAATTTACATCACTAATTCATTCTGAGGCTCTAAGTAAATGTTGTTGTTTTTTGTTTTAACATTGAGATAATATTTAATCATATATCGTGCTTTGGAAATTTAAGTTTTAGAACCTAAGTCCTATGTGTTAAAATGTGTTTAATAAAAGTTAAATTATGTTTCAACTTCATAAATATACCCAAAATTAAATGCAGTAACATTTACATTTTAGCTCAGGCAAAAAACAACAACATATTAGTCATTGTACTTTACCGTAGCATCGTCAATCATTAAAAGGTTTTACATTATTTGTTTTCAAAACCATCAAGATACAGTGTTGCGGTTATGTCAATTATAACATCCATTATAACCACAAAAAAGGACAATAACACCGTCAAATGCATTGCAACAGAAGAAATTTGATTGATTGCACCGTCACAATTTAAATTACTCACATCATTAATATAAAACTCAAGCAATAAAAGTTTAACTGTTTTATATCCAGTTTGATTAGAAACTATGAAATACGAAATTTAAACTCGATTTTCTCAACAATTACATTGTCGACTTTGCACCCATTTCTACAGTGGCAAACACTCTCTGTTGTAAACAAATAATGAAGTACAATGTAGTAGGACATTGTCATGAAGAAGGCCATACTATGGAGAATGAATCTGTTTATACAAAAATGTCTTTGTCTTTGTCTATGCAGTTGTTGTTTTTTTTAAATTGAAATGAGGCAACTTCAAAAGTGTATTTCACGATTGAATACTCAAACATTTTTATCTGTTAATGTGAGAAACAATTGCGGTTATTTCAGTAGTTTTTTTACAATCGATACTTTGTATAACCGGCAACTTATGGCCTAATAACTGATTACTTATACGTCTGTCTGTACCTTTTTAAAGACGCTATAGTATGAAAAGCCCATTTTAAAACTTTACGCTAACATATGACGCGACTTCTTTTTTAAGGAGGTTGATGTCAATATGTGGAGTCCATTCAGATTCTATGCGTACCTTAACTAGCCTAACTGCGTTCATACCTCCCATAAATACTTCAATCATAAAATCTTTACTCATAGTTTTACCAAATGTTCATTATCTCTTTCAAAAATTGTTAAAAAATACCAAATTTCATTTCAGCATACCTAGTTCTTACCTATTCTGTAAATAGAACAACCCGACCATAACTGGAAACAGTTTATCATATGACGTCATATTAATAAATGATCACTTCACAGTTGATCTTACGCAAATTGAAAACGCTTTAACGTTGATTAAAGTTTTTGGTGGCCTGCTGACACAATACAAACAATAACAAGATAAACAATTTTCAATTTACATGTATATTAATTCCCGATCCGAACATAACCGAAGATGGTGCGTTCAAAGGATGATAAACGCAATTGCCGAAAGGTCATGCATTTAAGGAAAGAAGTAAAGGTGTATATATTGTTTATGGCGTTAATTATTATGGCATATATGCTCGGTACAGCAAACAGTTATTCCACTGACCCCTAGGTTCCGGCGATGTGACCGGTATTGGTGCGGCCACGGCGCTACACATGGTCAAGTTTCAACCACGACTTGTCATCACAGGGCGGGTCAAAAGCAAACTCGACGTAGTTGAGGAGAGCTTACTTGCTACGGGACTCAAACAGGACCGGGTGAGTGTTGAAGAAGTTTCTAAAACCGTTTGCAGTAAATTTGACAATTTTTAATTACGTTGATACATTAAGACACTCTTCACTCTCAATCTTGCGCTCTCTAAGATGAACGCATACTCTTTCAGTTACATTTATATTTTGATGAAGGTAATATCTGTGGAATGCCTATGCTTTTGTCTTGGAAGTGTTATTCTTTGACGACGAAAAATTTCGGAATTTTCTAGGACGATAACATAACGTTTGTTCAATGCGAGTTTTTTTTTAAAACTCGTTAACATGGTTGATACAATCGTCATGGATAGTTTTAATCAATTTAAGAAAGAATTGTTTTATAACTTGTCATTGATGACCAATGATACTTGGAATGTTTTCGTCAACCAATGGAATGATGGTTGTTTCAGTAATCTTTGTTCACAAGTTACAGTATTTAGCCGTTTCTTTAAAGTTGAGTCTTATAAATTGCCAGCGTAACCAATAGAAGTATGTGTGCTAGAGAAATAAAATATAACAATTCATGAATAAGCATTATAATTTGTTGAAGCTCCTCGTCGTTTTGTGTGACGTCACTGATGATGCTCAGCTTCAGAATCTTGTGCAGAGAACGCTGCAGATATTCGGGCAGATAGACGTCCTGGCAAGTGCCTACTTATGACGTCTATTTTACTTTACGTTGCCATATGAACAACTATAATAAACAGCGAGCAAGTGTTCATAAAAATGACCGTCTATATGTAATACTTTTTTGCGTTACTTAAAAATTATGTCGATGTGTGTTTATGTGTGTTTATGTGTGCGCTCGAGTGTCCGTCCTCAATATTTGCTTCAAACGCCATCTCCTTCTATTTTGTGTCGTCAATTTTCACCATACTCATAGGATTTGCTTGCTTTCTAGGAATTTAAGCGATACAGGGTCATATTGGCCTTATTATGTTAGTATTTATTGTTTACGCAAAATGTTTTATACTAGCAATAGTTCATTAAATAAGTCACCCATTAACACATACGCTCAAAAAGCACTATTTCGGACAAGAAATTGTGAAAACGGTCGAAGGCAAATTAGAGACGGTACACATGCAAACATTTGTGGGAGCCAGGTAACTAGCCAGTGTGTATATCCCTCACAGCCTTACACGACTGAACTTCTCATTGGGGTCGACTCCAATATGGATAGCTTGGTGGCTAAGTAAAAAATAAAGGTACACACCGAACAATTCAACGTGTGTTATTTTACAAACGTAAAAAATACCGGACTTCCGGTTACATTTCTAGAGCTGATTCCTTTCAGGTGAACAACGCAGCGGTAGTTGTTTTCCTGTCGTGATGGAAACCAATATGACTGATTTTGATCATGTGATGAACACGAACATCCCATCCGGTCGCCCTTCCTTCTCACTAAGCTGTGTCTACCTCACCTTATAAAGACCAAAGGTAAAGTAATGCACACTTGTTCACACAATATTTATGCGAAAAACTACAGAAACAAGCTCAGTAGCAAAAAGATTAAACATAAACCCGGTTTAATGGCACTGGATAAACGCCAAATACATAGAACACAAAAAAAACAGAAAAGAAACATGAAAGAGCAGCACAAAACTCACAGTGCATACATACTATATCTGCAGACGGAGGAATACAATTCAGAGCACCTAATGCAAAAACTTTTCAAAGATACGATGCAGTCATTGTTTGAAACTATGAGCATCATACACAGTCTGCCAAGGCTGGGACTGGAAAAAACAGCTGTTGATTCCCGACAGGTGGGACTTGACGGAACTCTATGAGGCTATCATCCTGAATATAGATAACATAGGATTGTATAACCCCCCTCTTTCTAATTTTATGTGTCTGAATGCTCTGAAGATTTCATCTTGATGGTCCCTGTCCACTGAGGTAGGAATATTAGACAAACTAGAATTAAGCAAGAGGAATGTGTCAGCTGGCCTCATTTAAGCATTTAAGGTCACCATGACCATGATATCTGTTGACCTCAAAACCGAAGGGGTTCATGGGTCATTGGCAATGAGCATACCAAGTTTGGTATCCCATTAATGCGTCCCAGGTAATCGTTGGTCTAATTCACCCTTTCTTTTCAGGTTGCGTTGTCAACGTGTCGAGTATTTCTGGTCAACTTACGGTAAAGTACATGTATCCGTCTTTACATTCATTTTGATAATCGGATCTTAGTGTTGTACATTGGTCTTGTTCCCAATGTTCCTTTAGTTAACAAGCTGCTAATACATTAGGATAATGCAATTTGTGTGTTTCCATTTCTATGGCACAATGTAAATTGGATATTTATTGCAACCATCGTTTAGCAGATTTGGGTAGATGGTAGCCAAAATGTGGTTGAATGAGCTCTGGTTTGACCTTGGTAAACCCTTGCTGATGCGTGATCGATGATGACTCGGCTTGACTATGACCACACAAGGGGCACAGGGGCTGCTGTGGGCCTATGGTGTCTACAAGAGACAATTTGAAATTGCGCTGTAATGGGGGTTGATCCATCCAGTTTACTTTTAGAAGCAAGTTTTCAAATACTAACTATACCTGGAAAATATGCTTTTTGGGGGTTGTTTGGTACTAGAATGATATCAATAAAAACACAGGATTAAATAAAAGTGATTATTCTGGCTGGTTATGACTTTTCACATCAAAAAAGTTTAAAGAACATAAGGCATCAATTAAGCTTATATTTATGATGTAAGATATAAATATTTGCATTTAGTTCAATTGTTATTCACTGAGATATTTATGTTGCAGTATTTCAAGATAACCAGCCATATTGCTTGATTCGTTCGAGAGTTGTAGCCCTATTATTATAGAATTTCCTAAATTTGGTCTTGTTAGATCAATAACTTAATGATCATAACATTCATTTCAGACAGGTTATCGCTTATGTCTTTAAATAGTTATAATCGGTCTTTAATTACGGAATTAGGGATTACGGAAAAAATATTGTTCGATCAATTTCTCGAGAAGCATTTATCGAACCATCTCTAAATTTCGTTAGAATGTGTATGGGCAGAACATTTTGGTCAAGTTTGATAACGAGCCATGTCGCCTTAGTCAAAACATAGTTTGAACTAATTTTGACCCTTAAATTGAAAAAACCCAAACACTATTGACAGTGTCCGCTCTCTAAATTTGGCTAAACCAATCACTAAACTTAGATGTTCTCAAACTAGGACAGGTGTATTTTGTGACAGTCGCCGATCTTGTTCGGGGAATAAAAGGCATTGTTTAAACTCTGCAAAGGCATGTGTACAAGATTGTTTGTCCCATTTTCAGTTCCCACACCAGGCCAGTTACAGCATCAGCAAAGCAGCACTGGACCAGTTCACAGGCATTCTAGCTAATGGTTGGTAAATTGTATGATATTGAACTTGCTAAGTGGAGTTTTCAAAACAAATGATCAATCATTATTTTGTTATGATTAAAAAAAAAATAAGTGGTGCACATGGCATGGTGTGCATTTGTTGCCACGTCGATGCGTACACTGGTATCACCTTTGCTACTTGTTGTTATATATTTTCTGAGATTGGTGAACATGGCGTCAGGGTTAACTCCGTCAAGTAAGTTCTATTTTTCATTGAATTTATCATTCTTATACCTTACTCACACCTTAATATTTTCTAAGCGGTTAATTAACTTAACCGTTTTGTTACAGCGTGTCAATATACATGAACAGTCACATACTTGAAAGGCCGTGTTTATATTTGCTAAACTATAATAACATACATTATATAATTTTGTTGACAATAACATTATATATTTCAGTCCAGCGACGACCCGGACGGAGCTTTGTGTGAAAAGTGGTATGAGCGAGGAGAGATACCCCCAGGTAGGACACTTCTAGCAATTTCTGATTACTACTTCTAAATGTTGTGTCCACATTTTCAAAATGATCTTATGAGGGTTTTTTACACCTAGTCAACAAGAGCTGTTCAACAAGGGTAGCGCGCTCGACAATATGCTGCTTTGTCATAGTTATGAATACAATAATGATGTTTTATGTGCCTCCAAAAATAATGATACAAGAATCAAAATAATAGTTAAAAACAAACGCCGAAATGCGACGAAACCATGTATTCAAGGATTGCCAGAAGAACTTTATCCTCGGTTGTGAGATTCAGTTTCAACTGTTTTTTTTCAAGTAACATTGACCTTGATCTTGACTCTAGGAGCCCTTAACCAACTCCATCCAAGGTTTCCATAAACTCTTCCTATATACCAGGTAAGGTCACAATATGACAACCCTATTTTTAGTAACAGTGACCTTGACCCTAGTGATACCAAACGCAAACCCAAGAAAGGTCTCCTTAAACTCCTCAACTATATATAGTTTGTTCACAAAATGTCAAACCGAACTTAAATTATTTGATACTATAGGTGAGTTAGACGCCACCGTCACTCTGGTTCGACTGAGCAACGGCGTACGATATTCTCAGAAACTGGTTTCACTTTTTCACGTTTTGAACATTTGGTTTAATGTCGCCATTCAACGAATCAAGGTTTTCAATGATTGACAGAAGAAGTTCAGCTTTCATTATGAGATTCAGTTTAAACCGTTTTTATATTTTATATTAGTTACAATGACCTTGACCTTGTCCACAATGGCCTCAAATGCAATCCAAAGAAAGGTCTCCATAAACTCTTCCTAAATACCAAGTTAAGTGAAGATATGTCAACCCCAATAAAAGTTTATTCAGAACTAAACAGTTTTCTGTTTTGAAACAGTGACATTGACCTTGACCCTAGGGACCGCCATCGCAATTCCATGAAAGGTCTCCTTAACCACTCCCCATATATTAAGGTTGGTCAAGATATGACAACTCTAACTAAAATAATTCAGTTTCAACCGTTTTTTTTTTTTAGTAATTGTGACCTTGACCAAGGAGCCCCAAATGCAACCTCTTTCTACATACCAAGTTTGGTAAAGATGTGATAACCTTTACTAAAGTTATTCTATTCTGTTTCTATTTTTAGTAGCAGTAACCGTCACCTTGACCTTAGCAGTTCTATGAAAGATATGCATAAACTCCTCCAATATATGAAGTTATGTCAAGATATGGCAACCCTAACTTAAGTTATTCACTTACAAACGTTTTTCTAATTTTAGTAATAGTGACCTTGGCCTTGACCCAAGGTGCTCCAGACGCAATCCAGCTAAATGTATCCATAAACTCTTCCTACATAACAAGTTAAGCAAGATATGACAACTTTGACTTAAGTTATTCAGTTTCAACCGTTTTTCTATTTTTCCTAACAGTGACTTTGACCTTGATCCCAGGGCCCCAACCGCAACCCCATGAAAGGTCTCCATAGAGTATTCCTTAACACCAAGTTTAGTCAATATATGTAAACCTGAACTAAGTTATTCAGTTTTGTTTTTTTAATAGATGTGACATTGACCATGACCCTAGGGGCCTCAAACGCGATCCCGTGAAAGGTCTCCACTATGTGCAAACCTTGTAAAAAATGTGCATGTCAAAAGCCATTAAAATAATAGTGAAAAAACAAAGTCAATCAAGGGCCATAATTTGTTAAAGGTTAATATGGAGTTATGTTACCTAATTTGTGCGATGTCTATTGTGTAAAGTATGGAGGAAATAAACTGAACTTTGTAGTATAGGCTGAACTACTTCTTTATTGTTTCACAATTTTCCAGTTTTTCGAGGAGCAGAAGCGGGCACATGCACTGGGGCGTAACGGGGAACCAGACGACGTTGCAAAGGCAGTAACGTTTCTCGCCTCCGACCAGGCGTCATTCATTTCCGGTCAAATATTGTACGTTGACGGCGGTCGCCACACGAAACCAACTTAATCATATGTCTGGATAATGTCTTCGAGTGATTGACAATCGGCTGCTATGTACAGGTCCATATCCAGCTGGAAAATCCGTGGAACTTTTGAAAATTCAGTTCCATCTGAAGTGAACTCCACCTTGGTTAAAGTGACACTTTTATTTAAAATCAATACATACACTTGAATAACAAACATGAATTTTGAATGATAAAACTTTAACAATTTCTTAAATAATGACTTTTATGAAAATACTAATTACTGATAACAAGACTGTAACCTGATATTTAATCACAGATTAAACACAAATATTAAATGACTGGTGGATCCTAAAAGACTTACAGTGATCAACTTCTCATAAGGTAGAAATACCATTTTTTCTGCAAATTTCTTTCAAATTATACACAGTATCACTCATAAGAACAATTGTTTTTGATATTTGTTCATCCTTTTCGGTAAATTAATAGAATTGATTCATTTGTGGTACATCTTGTTTGGGAATTATAGTGCATCTTTAATTTCATTAAAAACAGAAAATATTCCGACAGTAGTTGATTCTTTGAATTACAAAATTCAAAAGTACACAAGTTAAATATAAAACTGTTCAAGGTAAGTGCATTGTGATTAATTATATAACTACATGCATATACTAATTTCTATCATAAGATGCAGCCGAGTCGACCTTGTGGTCAATAATTTGAATGCAAACCTAGTTTCTGATCTTGTACACTTGAATTTTTTATTTTAGGGTAATTGTCAATATGAAATCGCTAAAAGAACTTATGCTCTGGTTTCCCCTTCTCAAAAATATTTGACAATGAACAAGTGTATGCCAATGTTTTGCTTTCAATGATGTTTTGTAAATGCTAAAATTTATTTTCCAATTTTTATTTGGTTTAATTTTACACGATGCATGGCATTAAGCACTTTTCTAACAGATTAAAGTCCACTTATGATGATTAATAGAAATAGAAAGCTAAAGTCTTACTGAGGCTGGAGTCTAAGATTCGTGCCGGATTGTCTGAAAAGTAAAGTTCAAATATGTCCAAACAAAAATAATAATTAATTGTAAGAATCCCATGACAATTAGATCATCTTTAAATATATTCAAATATTGAATTTTATTGCACATACAGTCAATTGACTGATTGTTCAAAACTTTGTTTAAGTTAACAAGGTAAATAACGACATCGTTGTTAACATGTTAACTAAAGTATTTCATGATGTGCCCATATATTTCACTGAAGCAAGTACAGCTGAGACATATGTCTCAAAGCTGTGACAAATATTGCAGATAGCAAGTGTATCCATGGAACTTCCAGAGCAGTAAAGATTTGAAAGTTAACAACAATAATGTTCACAAAGTTGTTAACTTTCTATGACAAATTACTGAACAACTGGCTCAGTGCAGTGTGCACAAGAAATAGTATAGGGTATATAAATAGAAATTCAGCCTGGCATGAAATGAAATTGTCTTGTACATTTCTCGAGTGTATGTACAGTCGAAATGTGGTCAATACAGTCGAAATGTGGTCAATACATATCAACACGAACAACAATAAAAACATCAAAATCAGTCCAAATCGACGAAACACTTACCACATTTCTCAGTAGAATGATGAAATGATGTCATTAGGTTCGTTTAGATTGGACTTGGAAGTAGATTTAATTTCATAAAAGCTTTCAGTGATCTTTCTAAATACATGATTATTGTACTGTGGCACGAGAAACAACTAGAGTGCGGCAGCTATCTTTTATTCTACTCATTCGTTCGATCGTGAATAACTGAAAATAGAACCAAACCAATGTTCAAGATTCAGTTAACACAACATTTCACATAAGCAATTTCCTAAACAAATAACAAACAATAATCAAAATATGAGACAAGGGTGAGTAACAGAGCTTACTTAAGCTATACATCAAGAAGGTACGTGCCAAAAACTGCAAAAGTAGCTTGCAAACAGGTTTCACGAAAACTACTTACAAAGTGGTTCGACTCGCAAAATACAAAGAAATGCATGGTATTATCGCAAAACCGTAAAAGGTGCTTAATATATATATATCAAAAGGTATTATGTGATGGACAAAACCTACCCTATGGGCCACAAATGACCAAGTAAAAAGCCAAAGCTCAAAACAATTTTGTTTGCATGTTTTCTTCACGCGGTAAATATGGACGACAGATTTACCTCCTCAAGAAAGAGCTCCCAAATACAGAACAAGCAGAGTAAATCATGGCACGAACGAAGCGACAGTCAATACAGAGTTGTTCCCCTTATTAAACTGCAGCACAAACTTGGAACTGTAACTATCTGTTACAGAACAATTATAACGATTCAGTAAGCTTACTTTGCCCATTCAACATTCAAGATAAGATGGTCGTATCCGAAGCCAGACACTCCTGCTATATACCCCTGGCAGCTCCATCAAACCACTAAGAGTTTACTATAAAACAAAGTTAACCATAAAGTATACTTCCCATTGAATGGGAAGTATATATACTACCCATGACTGTACGCTAGGATGCCAAGTATTTTGTAAATAACAAGCGTAGATGCCGATTCTAAACTTTACAAATCATTTGTTCTTGTGTAAAATAAGACCACGAAATATAAGATGGCTTTCAAGATGGCCGGGAGTTTTCGTATCTCTAAATATGGCAGACGTTTAATTAGATAGTACGGATGAATACTAAAATGTGTTTGGCTAATGTTTCCAATGTACCTTTTTTGATGTACAAAATTCCAAAACATTTGAGATTTTCTGTATATTTTTCTTGTATTTAATTCTAATGCAATTTACTTTTGTCTATTTTTGGATAAAACAATTATAAATTGAATAGTCCGTTACAACAGCTTACTACGTACGAAATTGTTAGCAACTGTTTTACTATTTTAGCACTAAGTAGGTCTGATGAGAGATGATGAGAGCTTCACATAGGGACTTTTCTGGGACAGAACTGCGCATGTGTTTGTTTTACTCTGAATTGGCTTTATGGTTGAAACTTGAAACTTGTTTATTTGCTTAAACGCCTATTTCTACATATAAATACATATTCAATGGCGCTGTACAATAATGAATTATAAGATAATAAAAGCAATACAGCAATACAGACACAAGAATTAAATAATCAGTAATCAATGAAAAATAACATTGCTTGTCACCGAGTCCTTAAATCAGCCACTTTTGACTTGATTTTCACTCAATTATTATTTGTAGTCATCTCAAATAATGATTAAAAGCATGAGATAAAAGAAACTTTTTGGTTGCTAATGGAATCGTTTAATAATTCTTTTCTACAACAGAGTCATAAAAGGATATTGACAACATATATGCTATGCATGTTTTTATATCTAATCTAGAAAAAAAATCATCAAGAAGAAAACAGGTTTTGGGTCCTTTACATTTGCGAACAATTCCTTTTTAGGTGGACAATGGCTGACATGGAAACAAAAATGCGTATTCCATAAAAAATAAAATGTTTAATTTAATGGGTATTCTTGATTAGATTTCAACATAAATAATGTATTAACTGAGGTAATATAACAATTAATATATTTATGACAGTTCCTCCTTATAAAACTAAGGGTGATGGCGGCCATCTTTGATTTTGGCGGCCACCTTGTACAAATTTATTTGGGTCCTGAGCTTTTTTTTATCATGCATGTGTGTCATCAGGCAAAGTTTCATAAAGTTTACCCATATCGCTCAATTTGGTAATTTTTTGTCATGATATGAGAAAAGACTAATAGAATGGAACGTGTTATAGGTTACCTATAATTGAACTTGTCCGATCAAAAACTTTAGAAGCCTTTGTCCAAATGTCGCCAACTTGGGACAGAATGTGTATGAGCATGATATCTTGTACAAATTATATTGCCAGCTTTATTGCTTGAGTCACTTGACAGTTATCGCCCTTAAATTATATAACTTTCCTAAAATTGGTCTTGTCTGATCAATAATTTTAGAATCCTTCGTACAGTTATCACCAAATTGAGTCAAAATATGTATGGTCATACTATTTTAGATAAGTTTGATAGCCAGCCATATCGCTTATGTTTTTCGAGAGTAATAACTGGTCTTTAATTATAGAAAATTCCGAAAGTTTGGTCTTATCCGATCAATTACCTTAGAAGCCTTGTCTTCAGAATGTGTATGGGCAGAATATTTTGGTCATATTTGAAAAATAGCCATGTCGCCTCAGTAACTATGTACGGAGTTGTGACCCTTGAATTGAAAAAAAAAATGTATTTACAGTGTCAGCTTTTTAAATTTGTCTTAACATACAAGCACTTATCTCCAAATGTGGTGTCCTTAAACTAAGCCGGGCGTATTTTGTGACAATGGGTGCTCTTTTTGTGGATTTGAAGTATTGTTAAAGCTCTGCAAAAGCATGTGAACCAGTATGCTTGTCTATTTTTTAGTTCCAAGGGCATGCAAGCTATTGCATCAACAAAGCAGCACTGGACCAATTCACGGGCATTCTAGCTAATGGTTGGTCAATGTAATGATATTGAGGTTGTAAAGTGGAGTTTTTAAAACAAATACTCAATCATGAAGAATTTTTACACATTCGGTTCACATATGCGCACATGGCATGGCATGCAGTTGTTGCCACCTTGACGCATACACTGGTACCACATGTGTTTATAAGCTTATTTAAACTTGCACTCAGACAAGGCCCATTTGGTGAGTGTTCCGATAAGACTGTTAAGCATTTTATGTTTTGGAGAATAGTGCAATATACATGTAAAGTCGCTCACTGAAGAGGCCGTGTTTATGTTTGCTTAAAGTGACACTCGTATTTAAAATCAATACATACACATGTATAACAAAAATAAATTTTGAGTGGAAAACCTTCTACTACTAACTAAATTATGCAATTATGGAAAATATTAATTACTGATAACACGATTTTAGCTGAACACATACAAATATTATATGGGAGGTGAGTGCTAAAAGATTAACAGTGATCAACTATCAACTCATAAGTTAGAAATACCGTGTTTTCTGCACCTTTCCTTCAAATTAAATACAGTTTCATTCATAAGAACCATTGTTTTCGATATTTATTCATCCATTTTTAGTAAATTAAAACAATTGTATTAATTGTGATACATGTTAGTTGGGAGTAAGAGTGCATCTTTAACTATAATAAGTATACATTAAATAAGTTTGTTGACTATAAAAAAATGTTTAAAGTCCATGGGTGATCCGGACGTGGATTTTTGTAAAATGTGGTATAAGCGAGGAGATATTCCCCAAGGTATGCCACTTCTAGCATTTTCCTGTTATAGCTTCTTAACAATTTACTGTTTAATGATTTTGCTGCTGCATCCTATTTGATTTGGGTCCAACTGGTTTTCAAGTGCAATTTTTACCTCTGACATACCTTTATAATGCAATCGACACTTCCATGGCGCAACACTCGCCATTCCTGGTCAGTCAAAAAGGATGAATACCCCGAACCCCCACCACGGCACAGGTTAGTTAAAATAAAAGGAGCTAGATATGGATTTTAACCAAAGTCAATCTGGACCTGAATTGTGTAATGCTAAACCGGTATATCAAAATTCTTCAAATATATTGTACCGGTCATAAATAATTGTACGGACACCGTTTACTAAAAAATCATAAGGAGCCATAACACCTTTTTGAAGGACAGCGCACACTCGACTATACGCCGTTTTGTCTTTGAAATGGTTACATTAATGAAGTCATATGTGCCTGTCCAAAACACTCAAGAAAACAAGAAGTAAAAAGGGCCATTATTTGAAATTAGATTAATATGGAGTTGCTTAACCTAAGTGTGTGGTGGCCGTGAACAGCAGTTAATGTGTTAAGTATGAAGCCAATTAAATGACCATTATTTAATATCTCAGCTCAGAGTTAAAACCCCAAGCTTCCCTAAAACTTAAACGAACTTTTAAGTCAATCAACGGCCATAATTTATATTCAGGATAACATAAAAGTATGAAACCCAATTGTATGATGGCACATCAAAAACAAATCCAAACTTTAACCCAAGTTTCCTAGTCAATCAGAATGATACGGAGCCCTGGAATTCAATTGTGTGATGATCCTGAATAACTGTGAAAGTATGAAGTGAATTGAATGAACAGTATTAGTTATAAGTGAAAATGCCAACTTACCCTTAATCTTTGACCGGACGCTAACGCTTACGCTGCGGCAAGTAGTATAGCCCTACTTTTTCTTCGAAGAGTCAAGCTAAAAATTAGTAGTTTGTAACAAAATTCGAACTAAACCTTTGTTTTATAGTCGTTGACATGTGAACCAAAATCCATTCAAATCCGTTAACTCTTTTATCAGTATTTTTCGAACACCGTATTTCTGGCGAATTCCTAGTTGAAAATGGGCCATAACTCCGTCCAAAAATTGTGGAACTTGACCCGTATTTTAAACATGTGTCAAAATTATTTATATCCGTCAAACTATTTATAAGTATCGCCTTCAGACCATAACACAACAGCCAATTGACCAGCTCACTTCTATAACCCTGGTTATAACAACATTGAACTTTGTAGTAAAAGCTAGACTACTTCATTAAAATTTCACAATTTTCCAGTTTTTAGAGGACCAAAAACAGAAACATGTACTGGGGCGTGTCGGAGAACCAGACGAGGTTGCCAAGGCAATAACGTTCCTCGCTTCCGACCAGGCGTCATTCACTTCCGGTCAAATTTTGTACGTGGGCGATGGTCGCCACAAGAAACCAATCATCTGACTGGATAGTGTCTTCTGAGTGATTGACAAGCGGCTGTTATGTACAGGTCCATTACCAGCAGATTACGTGGAACTTTTAAAAAAATAATTTCCATTTGAAGTGATTTCACTAATCACAGAAATTATTCAGACAATGATTGCTTCATAAGTTTAAACAAAAACTGTTTTATTAGTCCATTGTGAGTGGTTATATAACTACATGCATATATATAATTATGTATATCATAAGTTGCAGCCGAGTCAACCTTGTGGTTAATAATTAGATTGCAAACCGAGATTCTGATCTTGTTCATTTGAATTTGGATTGTAAGATAATTGTCAATATGAATTCGCTAAAAGAACTTAAGCTCTGGTTTCCCCTTCTCAGAAGAATTTGAAAACATGAATATGTACGTGTATGTCAATGTTTTGCCTTAAATGAAGTTCTGTAAATGCTATATAACACAACCAAATTTCCTTTTGGTTTTGATATTACAAGAAACATGGCATTAAGCATTTTTCGAACAGATTATGATCATTAAATTGTCCAAATGTCACAATATATTAGAAATATAATTAGAAAGCTTGAGTTTTGCTGATGCTGGAGTCATAAATCCCGTGCCGGATTGTCTGAAAAGTAAAGTTCAAATACGTTCAAACAAAAACAATTAATTGTAAAAATCACATGACAATTTGATCATATATAAACATGTTCAAATACATATGTTTGGAATTTTATTTTACATATAGTCAATGGGCTAAGTGTTCCTAACTATATTAAAGTTGACGAAGTAATAAACGCCATCATTTTTAACATTTCAAAAATGTGATGATGTGTTCATATATCTAAATAAAGCAAGTACAGCTGAGACGACAGATGTCTGAAAGCTTTTACAAATACTGAATATCATAGGTGTATCCATGAAACTTTCAGAGCAGTATAGATTTGAAAGTTAACAACCATAATGTTTACAAAGTTGTTAACTGTAACAAAGTACTGAACAAAATGTTTTTCCGATGAAGGTCACCTTGACATACTGATCCAAAAATCAATAGGGGTCAACATCAACGTCATATTGAGCATAAAGTTTTGAAGTTTCTGGGTGCAAGCGTTTATTAGTTATTGAGCGGAAACCATTTTTTAGCTTTATGTGACAGCCAATATTTCTTTATTACCTGAAGGTCATCGCGACCTTGACAACTGATCTCAAAATCAATAGGGGTCATGCACTGGTCATGGCCAACTTGCATACCAAATATAAAGTTCCTGGACCCATAAGATCTTAAGTTATTGAGCGGAAACCATTTCTTTTTCACCGTGATTTTGAACTGTGATCTTCTGACCTGAAAAAAAAACCCATAGTGCTCAAATACTGGTCAATATCAACCTGCATACTGGAAACATAATCTGACGTGCGGACTGTTTCGCCCATTCTTTGGGGAGACATAATGATGAAATGATTTCATAAGCCTTCTTTGCCCATTCAACATTCAAGATAAGTTGGTCGTATCCGAAGCCCGACATTCCTGCGACAGCCCTGGCAGCATTCTCATGCCGGTTGTTAAAGGCAAAACACTATAAATGAATAAAAAGACATATCAATACGTTAATGTTGTTTTGTGTTAAATGGATGATACAAAGAGTTTTTGTATCACAAAATGGTCGGAAACAATTTGGTAGTTCTCGTCCATTTTTCGTAGTCCTAATTCCGAATTGAATATAGTTATTATTGTCAGTCCTTCCATTCCCTCTACTGGACAATAACTTTTAGCTGGCGTGTACATATATAGAACAAGCACACTGCATATATCACATGATTGTTGCAATCGAGTATGATAGTAATTTAATACGTTCTGAAGTATGGCATCGTTGAAGGATAAAGTTGTAATCATTACAGGTAAGATCGTTCATTAAGTTTAATTCTGATCTCAGTGCATCCATATAAATATAATTTTATCATCTAGTGTTTACAATCCAACAATGAGCTTTTGTATTTTTAATCCATTGGGTCGCCTTTTAAACACATACACTTAATGCATCATCGGGACAAAATTTGTGGTTGCTTTGGTAACATCAGTAAACTTAAGGTCAAAAATATTTGAGAAAATGATACAATTCTTTAAAAGAAAGAAGTTAAATAAAAAAAATAGTACACTCATAGTTTAGTTCATAATTAATGCCATTTTTTTTTTTATAAAATGTGCACAATATGGGTTGATGTAAAAATATTTTTGTTTAATGCATGATCATGTTAAACTCGATTGACTTCAATGATATACTGAATGATGATCGCTAATGTATGTTGTTATCTGATCCTAAATCAAAAACAGTTGTTTTTTGTTTTGTAAATTTACATTTTACTGACCGTTCCAAGGCGGTTCCTAACAATTCTTGATAAACATACCAATTATATATATGATATATAGTATATATGCACTGTGCTATTTGTAGAGTTGTGTGCTGCTCTATGTTTCTTGTTTGTGAATTTGTGTTCTATGTCTTTGGCGTTGCCCATTGCCACTAAACCGGGTTTATGTTTAAACGTTTTGCTACTGAGCATGTTTCTGTAGCTTTTTGCATATATATTGAAAATTTAACTCAAATATGTTAAACACGACAATGCATTACATTTTTAAACCACCGTCCACAATAAGGTAAGGTATGACTTATCGCATGTTTAATGTAAAGCTGACGTGTGCATATATAGAACATGCACACTGCATATATCACAGTATTGTGGCAATAGAGTTTTAAAATACGTTCAGAAGTATGGCATCGTTAAAGGATAAAGTTGTCATCATTACAGGTAAGATCGTTCGTTAGTTTTAAATTCTAATCACAGTGCATCCATGTATATGTAATTTTATCATCTTGTGTTTACAATACAATAAACAGCTTGGTCGGAAAACTAGCTTATGTGCTTATTACATCAATTGAACTAGGAAATAACAGATATTTCAATCTTGACATTCTCATTCATCACAGGTATGATAATAATTAATCTTATCTGTTGTGCGCATAGCATCACCGTTCTGGTGTACGTGAATAATCTTTGAAGGCATCCAAAATTTACAATATATCAGATATTCACCCTAATGCAGTTATTAACTTTGATTTATTATGACGGTAAAGTTGGGAGGTAGTTGGTAGTTGGGGATTCAAGTATCCAACTGCCTACTAGCTGGTAGTTGGTGATTCGAATATTAAACTTACTGCTTATTGTCAGTTTGGGATTCAAATAATCAACTACAAGGTTGTTACAAGGTGTTGGTGTTGATATTAAGCTACCTGACCATTTCCATTCGGTTATTTGCTAGTATCTAACTAATTGAGAATTCATATAATATTTTGTCTTGTTTTATGGTTGAAAAGTACAAATGTGAAGCAATCACAGGTCAAATGCATGTACACATATGTTTCTCTGACTTTTTTTCTACATTCGCCAGTTGAATATTCGAGCATGCAATATGCACTTTTTTATTATCCTGGGTGTTGAGAAATATCAAAAAGATTAAGGTAAGTCATTTAGCTATATACATGCAAAAAGAATCAACACAATTTTACATCATTAAAACGTACTGGGACTTTAAGTACTTGTTCCTCTTCTTCTTTCATTTAGAAAATATTTCATTGTATCGCATACTGGGTGAGTACCTAAATCGGAACACTTTCGGCACTTTTTTTGAAATATTTTAAGTTAAACTTGCATCACAACAACAAAATTTTCCATCAGCATACTAGGATTCAAGACCAAATGGTTGATATAAATGGCATTTTTCAAGATACTACCAATCTGTATGAAAAGTGCTTTATTAACCCCACAGTCTAGGACTGCCATTTTTGTCCTTGGAGTACCTAAATATGGAACAGTTTTAATTCGTTATTTACTTTTATGTATTCTTTTAAAATTATTGCTCCATGATTTGCTTAAGTAAATTAATAATTTATGTTATTTCCAGCTTGTTTTTTTGTCATTTTTGTCAGTAAAATTTGATGATTTCAGTAAAATACAGACTGTACCAGTATGCTGTGATTGTGGGAAGCATGAAGTATTTCCCCCCAGCGTGCCAAGTATTGACATTTGAACATGAAAAACCTTAAATGATAGCAGTATATGAAATACTTACTGGATTATCGTGTTCTTTAGAATTTGTATCTAAGACAAACGTCTTTATTGATTAAAATCATAAATAAACTGATCTCGATTAAAAAACACTTTTATAATGGGTGTTCCATATTTAGGTACTGTTCCAATTTAGGTACTCACCCAGTATTGTATGCGATTTTATGTTTTAGTTTTGTGTTTAAGATGTGTTGAATAAAAGTTGTATTATCTTTCAACTTCCTAAACATACCAAATATCAAATGCAGTAACATTTACATTTTAACTCGGGTATTAAACAAGACATATTAGCGATAAAGCTTTACTGTAGTATCTTCAATAAAGATAAGGTTTTACATTACGTTTTTTTTTCAAACCCATTAAGATACAGTTTTGCGATTATGTTAAATTTGAGATTAATTATAACCTTAAAATAGGATAATAAAACAGTCAACTGCATTGCAACTGCAGAAGCATGCTGGATTGCACCTTTCACAGTTTAAATTACTCTCATCATAAATATTAAATCCCAACAAAATAAATGTTTAAACGCTTTTGATCAAGTATGACGTTTGACAAGAAACTGTGGAATAAGACTATTTCACTTGATCATACGAATATATAAAGAAATAAGGATGTATTTGTTCACAGAATGTTTTGCTATTGTCATAAAAAAGCAGTGACTGATGACCTGAGAAACACAAACAAATGCAACAAAAAATCAAACTTAATAACAAGACTTGCATATTATATAAATCCTTATACGTGTATTTTATTTGTATCTGTTTGTATGAAAGACTGTTTGAAGCGAAAACATATATTACCCCATTGTACAGGCATATTCACATATATAGAGGCAGTGGAAAAAACAATTGAAAAATTGTACGTCTGTCTGTACCTTTTTAGAGAATCATTAGTATGAAAAAGCCCATTTAAAAACTTTACGCTAACATATGACGCGACGTCTTTATTTAAGGAATAAATTGCGTAATTGATGTCATTATGAGGTAATGCGCTGGTTGCAGTGTGTGGAGTGCGAGGGACTCCTTGCGTACGTTAACCAGCCCAACTGCGTGTATATTCCCAATAATGTAATCAATCACATAATAATTACTTGTATCGAAATATATTTACACAAGATATTCATTATTTCTTTACAAAATTGTTAAAAGATACCTAATTTCATTTCAGAAAACCTTACAGTATTTCTTTCTTACCCAATCTATAATAAGAACGACCCGACCGTTACCGGAAACAGTTTATCATTGGACATGGGAATAATAATCATTCACAGATGATAATATATAAATTGAAAACGCCTTTGACAACAATAAAAAAAATCATAAATGAGCACTTTTCAAAACGTTGTTGCATGTTTTTTGTAGCCTGCTGACACAATATGAATAAAAACTATCTGAACAATTTTCAATTTAAATGTAAATTGTATATTGATTCGAGATCCCAACATGTCCGAAGATTTTACTTTCATCGGATTATAAAAGCGATTGCCGAAAGGCCGTTCATTTAAGGAATGGAAGTTGAGGTGTAAATATTATTTATATGGCGTTATTTTTTATGGCATATATGCTCGGTGCAGCAAACACTCATTCCACTGATCTCTAGGTTCCGGCGATGTGACCGGCATAGGTGCGGCCACAGCGCTACACATGATCAAATTTCAACCCCGACTGGTCATCACAGGACGGGTCAAAAGCAGACTTGACGCAGTTGAGGAAAGCTTACTGGCTGCGGGTCTCAAACAGGACCGGGTGAGTGTGTAAAAAGTTTCTATAACCGTTAGCAGTAATCTTTACCAGTTGTATTCATATTGATACGTTTACACACCCAATGCTCTCTCTAAGATGAACGCATACTCTTTCAGTTGCATTCGTATTCCGAGAACGCAAAATCTTCTAAATGCCTATGATCTTACACAAAGGACTCTTATAATTGGTCAAATGAAGTTTAAGTGTGGATTTAATGTATTTCACGTCGATGGAACAAGTAACATCATTGACACAGTCGCTGTTCATGAAGCTGAACTTTTATTACGTTCACTTGTCTTGGAAGTGTTATCATGGTTATTTTTCAACTTTGCAGTTGAAACATCCCAGAGAAAATTAAGCAATAATGATTGTAAATGTAACATTTTATATTCAAGGGTTGCGGTGCATTTGTGTATGGAACGATAAGTTTAGTCCTAAGTTAGATAATCTATAAGATGCTAACTTGTCAAATTAAATAAAACAATTAATGAATGCTTTTGTTCAAGCTCCTCGTCGTTGTGTGTGACGTCACTGATGATGCTCAGCTTCAGAATCTTGTGCAGAGAACGCTCGAGATATTCGGGCAGATAGACGTACTGGCAAGTGCCTATTTATGATATCTGAACGAAATAAAAGAAAAGGGAGCATCGGCTCATGGGTGACAGACACCAACTCTTATAAACAGCGAACAAGAGTTCATAATATTTTTTACGTTACTAAACAATTATGTCGATGTTTGCGTGTGTGTGTGTGTGCGTGTGCGTGTGCGTGTGTGTGTTAAATGTACGAAGCCACCGGACTATATATGGGCGTCGGACCCAGTGTGAGTATCAGTCTTATTCGTTTGTGGGACGCATACATACTGTACAGACAGATTGTAACACGGTAAGAGCTACTTTGGTTATATAATATGCACAAGTGTGTGAACTATTGTGTAAGTGGGATATCCCGTGTCCGTCAGTCGTCGATATTGCTTCAAACGTCTTCTCCTTCTAATCCGTTTTGACAAATTTCACCATACTTCACAAGATTTGCTTGCATTCCTAGTTTACTGAAGATCTTAAGCGATACAGGGCCATATGGACCCTCTTCAGCTAGTGTTTATTGTTTGCGCAAAACTATTATACAAGCCAACGCGCATGCGAGAAACGCTAAAAGTTTGGTGGTCGTTTTCGTCAAAAACTTATTCATGATGATTTTCAAAGACATGAGCATAACCGCTAACAGAATACATGTCCAACGTACTAGTGATTTGTCTTCAGACCGAAAAGTAAATCGCATAGAATGTTCTATTAACATTGTTCCATTACTTCAATTTACCGCAGAATCATTTTAATGTAAATTACAAGTCGCAGTCACAGATCCAGAAAGGCACAGGCGGGTCCCCCCCCACGTCTTAAATCGTCCAAGTTTACTTTGTATGTCGATATCGAAGGTAAAAGTAATAAATAACGCTCACTATGCACCATTTCGGACAAGAAGTTGTTAAAATGGTAAAAAGCAAGTTAGTGGACGCTACAAATGCAAAAATATGGGATAACCAGGTAGCTGTATTTGCCTGTGATCTTGGCCTCACATCCTTTCACGACTGAAATTCTCAATTGGACCGACTCCCATATGGATAGCCTTGTGGCTAAGTAAAAACAAGGTACACACCAAACCATTCAACATATATTGTTTTAAAAAGGTAAAGATACCGGAGTTGTTTTATCTCGGTTACATAGCTGGTTTCCTTCAGGTGAACAACGCAGCGGTAGTCGTTTCCTTTTCCGTCATGGAAACCAATATGACTGATTTTGATCACGTGATGAACACGAACATCCGGTCGCCCTTCCTTCTCACGAAGCTGTGCCTGCCTCACCTTATCAAGACCAAAGGTAAAGTAATCCACAATGTTTTACCCAAGGATGGGACTGGAATAAATAGTTGTAGGTTCCCGAAAGGTGGGATTTTGACAGATCTGTGCGATTCTACAATCATGATTAAAGACTAGACTAGGTAGGATTACACCCCCTTTTCTGATGTTATATGTCTTAACGCTACGAGGATTTCTTCTTGATTGTCCCTGTCCATTGAGGTGGGAAAATTAGCCAAACTAGAATTCCGCGAATCGAATTTGAGGCCTGTCGGAAGCAATGACTATAATCTTTGAACTTTTGATCTTAAAGCCAAAAGGAGTCATGGGCCATGGCAAATGAGCACCCCAAGTTTAGTTAATGATAACCAAAGCCGAACGAACTTGACCATTACTAGTATTTTATTATGTTAAACATGTTTTCCAAAAGTAATGCCAATCTGTCCACCTTTTCATGTGTAATTTTCCATGTTCTCTGACTCCTTCTTTTTCATCTGGATTATATTGGACAAACTAGAATTCCGTAAATCGAATGTCGACTGTCGGAAGCACTTGAGGTAATTATGACTATGATCTTTGAACTATTGACCTCAAAGCCAAAAGGGGTCATGGGCCATGGAAAATGAATATACCAGGTGTGGTGTCCCTTAAATGAATGCGTCCCAGATAATCGTTGGCCTTTTTTCAGGTTGTGTGGTTAACGTGTCGAGTATTGCAGGTCAACTTACGGTAAAGTACATGTAGCCGTTTTTACATACAATTTGACCATCGGATCTTTATTTGTATAATACCACTTTTTAGTTCTAACTAAGCATACGTATTACCATGATTTATATCCTTAACTTAGCTAGCACTTGAGTGACAGAAGCCTAATCACGTTGCTTGGACACAGGAATGGTACACTATTTTTGGTTTGGGAACATAACTCAAATATTTGTTGAAAAATGGACATGATTCCGTCAAAATTAGTTGATTATTAACACCAAAGTTGAATTTAGCCTTTATATTATTATGTTTTCCAAAAGTTATTTAAAACCATCCGTCCACTTTTTCATGAGAAATTGTACGGACAAAACCAATTTAACTCCTAACAAGTTCACTTCTTTCTCATCCCCCAAACCTGTTTTATACGCGCGTTCATCAAGTAAGTTGATAATATGAAAAAAGTGCACATTGAGTATTGTTTTAAACTTTTTACACTTGCAGAAAATATGTGTATAATTGAATAAAAGCTCAGGGCCCACTGTGGATTCATCCAATATGGCTGCCAAAAATAAAAATGGCCGCCATTACCATACTTCTGTTGATATATAGTTATGGTGCTTCCTGTGACCTGAATGATTGCATTGTTAAGTGATATTTAAAGATAAATGAAAGTAAACAAAAATTTCATACATATACTGCTCTAAACAAGTTTTTGTGATGCCCTTGCACTCATAATATCTTTGAAAATGATTAATTTACCGATTTTAACGGCAAAGAAATAATTTTATGTTCATAAGTTTATGCTTTTTTTACGAAATGGTTGAAAAATAATATCCATCGAATGTGTTGCAGACGTTTTTGAACTAAATTTCATATAACCTTTATATAATGCGGACCATGAAAAACAAGACGGCGTTCAAAATGTACACCATAAATATCTATTTGATTATTTTATATTTCTTAATACGACACACATTTATTTAGAAAATACTTTTTATTTCAATGTATATTGCTCTTGTTCATAATGTACCTTAAATTTACAAGCTGCTTCTACCTCAAAGTAATCCAATTTGTGATGACATAATTGTAAATCGGATATTGTTCATGTTATGGTTAGGGTAAGGACCCTCTCAGGATATATCCAATATGTTTACCAAATCCAATATGGCCACCACGTGGCATTGACTACTTGACTTCATTATAGAGCTCGACAAGGGTAAGGTTGTCTAAGAATTGGCTTTATGGTAGCTAAAATGAGTCGTGTTTGGCATTGAAAAGGCCTTAAGTGAAAAGCATTTGGGTTTATTTGGCTCTGATTGGGCTAAATTAATGCAAACATGTGGTGTTATAGGCACTTAAATGCTTAGAAAAACTGCACATGAGCTTGTTTGTCTTTGGATAGGCTGAATGGTTGCCGAAGAAGTGATGACAACTCTCAGCACTGAGTAGGCTAATGAGAGCTGCACATAAGCTTGATTGACACTGAATGGGGATCAAATGATCTTTACGTCTAAATTAGAGCTGCATGTTCCATTCGCTCTGATAAAGCGTTATCGTCTTTACCGAGATATGGTCTATTTTGGCATTCATTAGACCTAATAAGAGCTGCATAGGGGTTTGTTGAGCTTTATGGTTGCACAACTGTGTTATTTAGCACCGACAATGGTTAATAAACGTTCCGCATGTGTTTGTTTGGATCTGAATGGGGTTGATGGTTGTCAAAATGTGGCGCTTTTTAGAACTGAGTAGGCTGAAGTAGAAATGCACATAATATTATTTAGCTCGGAATAGGCTGGTGGTTCCGAAACGGTGTTTTAGCACTGATAAGGCTTAATTAGAGCTATTCTTAAATTCGTTTGGTTCTAATTGAATGAACTTCATTGTTGCCAAATTAGGGTCTGCTTGGCACTGAGTAGGCTTAAATCATAGGATATATTTGGTACTTAGCATGCTTAATTAGAGCAGCACATGTGGTTGTTTGCTCCAAATTATGCTCATGGTTTTAAAATGGAATCGTTTTGGCACTGAAAGGCTTCATTAGAAATACATAGTTTGTTTTGCTCTGAATTTGAATCATAGTTGCAAAATACATATCAATATAGTCAATTTGGCACTGTTGAGCTCCACGTGCGTTTGTTTTGCTCTGAATGTGTTTCACTGTAGTCAAAATTATAACGATAGAGAATTTGACTTTATCGAAGCCCCTCTGAGGTTTGTTTATATGTGAAAAAGCTTAACTCACTGTACTCATTTAAGGAATTGTCAGACGCTGGTAGGCCTTCTGTGTTTAAAAATGTCGATTGTAATGCTACATGGTGTTTGCTTGACACATGGTGGACTTAACTGTAGATCCATTTGTGTTTATTGGAACTTGATATTGATGTAAAAAGCCCTCCTTTGGTATGTTTGACAATGTATAATCTTTTTTGCTGCAGACTTTGTATTCACTGGACACTGAATTGTCTTGAGAACCTATAAAGGATTTCTAAACACTTAATGGTCTCAAGTATAGCAAAAATAGTGTTTATTTGGCATTTGATAGAACTTCATTGCCTATTTATTTTAAATTTGGCACCAAATAGACTGGCAAAATGTTTTCGGTCACACTGTGAGAACAGTCAGTCTACGGTGGCTGTATTAAATGACATATTTGGGTAGAAGGTAGCCAAAATGTAGTTGAATGATCTCTGACTTGACTTATATTAGCATGGGTTGATGCTTGTTTAATAATGAATCGGCTTGACTGTAACCACAATATGAATTCAGAGGGCTGCTGTGGACCTACTGTGTCTACTAGAGACAATTTTAAATAGCGCCCTAATGGGGGTTGAGGCACTGAGTTTAGATTTGGAAGCACGTTATCAAATACTTAATAGATCTCGGAAATATGTTGTTTTGGGGTTGTTTGGGTGTGTAATAATATCACTTCAGGTTGGAAAAGCACTGGATAAACTTGAAAAGTGATATTTCTTCAAATAAGATGAAGAAATAGGCTATATCGGTCATATATGCAGGTTAACATTCAAATGATAAATATATATATGTTTTAATGCCACATTGGCAAATTTGCAACTGAGGTATTCTAAGGACGCATTCATATGGTAATTCAGGACAAAGGATATATTTAATAAAATGCAAATAGGTTGTGTTGAAAAGAATATCAGGCAATGATTAAGCTTATATTACGTAAGATATTATTATCTGTATTTAGTATAACTATTATTAATTGAGCGGTATTATGTTGCAGTGATTTAACACAAAGAAATATGTCACACTGTCATAAAACATTTAAAGCTGCACTCTCACAGATTGAACGCTTTGACAACTTTTTTATTTTTTTCAAAACATGCCTTTTTATGCATTGTTCTTAAACGGTTTAAGCCATAAAATATTAATTTTCGAACAGAAATATGAAAATGTGCGATTGTTTTGCAGACATTTACGCAAATATTTGCTCTTTCCAAGACAAGAAAATAAAAAGTTGTAAAAATGGTAAATCTGTGAGAGTGCAGATTTGAACTGCACGTATTCACGTTTATTTTAAACCTGGATGCCATCTTGGACGCAATTTAGGTGTGTCCTGCGCTTATCTAAACATGCCAATGTGGCATCAGGTAAAATTTTGTCACGATATGAGACTAGACTAATCGACCTTATTGTGTTTCAGTTTTAACTGTGGCGAGCGGGCGTCGTCCTGTGTGTTATCCGCTCAATAACTTTAAATCTTTCTCCAATAATCACCAAATTTGGCAAGAATATGTTTGGGCATAATATCATGCACAAGTCCGAGAACCAGTCAGAATAATATAAATTGCCTTAAATTGGTTTGTCCGATCAATAACTTTAAAAGCCTTTGTCCAATAATTACCTAAATTGGTTTTGTCTGATCAATAATTTTAGAATCCTTTGTCCAAGCATCACCAAATTGAGTCAGAAAGTGTATGATCATAACATTTCAGACATGCTTGATAGCCAGCCGCATTGCTTATGTCTTTCGAGAGTTATAATCGGTCTTTAGTAAGAGAAATCCACAAAAATTGGTCTTGTATGACCAATTTCTTTAGAAGCCTTTGTCCAACCTTCAACAAATTTGGTCAGAATGTGTTTGGGCAGAATTGTTTGATCAGGTTTGATAACGAGTCTTTCGCCTCAATTATTACAGAGTTATTACCCTTAAATTCAGAAAAAACCCACTTTATTTACAGTGTCCGCTCACTAAATATTTCTTAAAGTACCACCACTTACAACTTGGTGTCCTAGAACTAAGACGGGCGTATTTTTGACAGTTTGCGCTCTTGTTTGTGGTATAAAAGTATTGTTAAAGCTCCGCAAAAGCATGTTTACCAGTATGTCTGTCTAATTTTAGTTCCAAGGACATGCCAGCTACAGCATCAGTAAAGCAGCACTGGACCAGTTCACGGGCATTCTAGCTAATGGTTGGTCAACATTATAGTATTGAATTATCCATCATTATTTTGTTGTGGAGATTCTAAACAAATTTGGTGCACAAATGCGCACATGGAATGGCGTGCTGCTGTTGCCAAGCTTTTTTTCTATTTTCAGAGATGGGTGAACATGGCGTAAGAGTCAACTCCGTTAAGTATGCTCTTTTTTACTAACTTAATTTTTCGTCATGCCCCGCCCACCCCGTTTATTCGTGTTTTAACCGAAAATGTTTTCTAAACGAGTTTGTGCTTGCTTATTTATAATAAGTATACATTTTACAATTTGGTGATCAACATATTTTTCTTTTAAAGTCCAGGGGTGATCCGGACGGGGATTTATCTGAAATTTGGTATGAGCGAGGAGGAATTTCCCAAGGTAGGCCACTTCTTGCAATTTCCGATTATAACTTCTTAAGATTTACAATTAAATGATTTGAGCGGCCATTGTGTCGACTTTGTTGCATCCTCCTTGATTTGAGTCCAGGTGATTTTCAAGAGCTATATTCACTTCTGACAAAAAATCTTTATAATGCAGTCAACACTTTCAAGTCATAACAGTCTCCATTCTTGGTCAGTCAAAATGGATGAATACCCCGACACCCTGGCACAGATATGGTAAAACCATTAAACATGGATTTTAACCAAAGTTAAACTTGACCTGAATTGTAAATGTTAAATCTGTGCATCAAAATTATTCAAATAATATTGTACCTGTCAGAAATATTTGTCGGACACCGTTTACTACAAATTCTTTTTGTGGGACAGCGCGCTCGACTATATGCCGTTTTGTCATATAAATGGATGCATTAATAAAGTTTTATATGCCTGTACAAAAAAATAAAAAAAAAACAAGATGGGCCTTTATTTGTATTTTGTGGAGTTACTTAACCTAACTGTGTGTTGGCTGTGAACAACAGTTACTGTATTAAGTGTAAAGCGAATTGAATTTACATTGTTTGGGATCTCAACTTAGAGTTAAAACTGCCCTAAAACTTTATCGAACTTTTAAGTCAAGGGCCATTATTTGTATTAAGGATAACATGGAGTTATGAAACCTAAGTGTATAATGGCTGTCAACAATTATTTGAAGTATGAAGTAAATTGAATGAAGGGTATGGGAGTTATAAGTAAAAGTCCAAATGTTTCCTAAAACTTCAACCCATGTCAATCAGGATGATATGGAGCTATGGAATCACATTGTGTGACTGTCCTGAATAACTGTGAAGTATCAAGTTAATTTAATGAACAGTATTGGAGTTATGAGTGAAAATGCCAACTTACCCTCTTCGACCGGACGCTATCGCTGACGCTGTGGCAAGTAGTATAGCCCTACTTATTCTTCGAGGAGAGCTGAAAATTAGTATTTTTGTAACAAAAGTCGAACTAAACCTTAATTTTATTGTTGTAGACATATGAACCAAAATACATTCAAACCTGTCAACTCTTTCATGAGTATTTTTCCTACCGTATTTCTGGTATATTCCTAGTTGAAAATGGGCAATAACTCTGTCAAAACATTGTAGTATGTACGCAAAGTCGAACTTGACCTGTATTTTAAACATGTGTATATTTTTTTTAATCCGTCCAAATGTATAAATATTGTCTTTAAACCAAAAACAACAGCAAATGACCTGCTCACTTCTATAACCCCGGTTATAATGACACTGAACTTTGTAGAAAAAGCTGGACTACTTTATTATTATTTCACAATTTTCCAGTTTTCAGAGGATCAGAAGAGGACACATGCACTTGGGCGTGTCGGGGAACCAGACGAGGTTGCCAAGGCAATAACGTTCCTCGCATCCGACCAGGCGTCATTCACTTCTGGTCAAATATTGTACGTGGACGGCGGTCACCACAAGAGACCAATCATATAACTGGATAATCGAGTGATTGACAAGAGAAGCAAGAAAATACCTTTTGAAAATTTCGTTTTCCAACTGAAGTGAGTTCCACTTTGGTTAAATTCATAAATCACAAAAAAAAATTCAGACAGTTGTTACTTATTTGATAAAATAAAGTTAAAAGTACGCAAGTTTAAATGAAAAAAAAATGTTTGGTTAGTGCATGGTAACAGGTTATATAACTACATGTATTATAATGTATATCATAAGATGCAGATTAGTCAACCTTGTGGTCAATAATTGGATTGCAAACCGAGGTTCTGATCTTGTACATTTGAATTTGAATTTTAGGATAATTGTCAATATGGTTTGCTAAAAGAACTTAAGCTCTGATTAAAAGAATATGAGAACATGAAAATGTATGTGTATGTCAATGTTTTGCTTTCAATGGCGTTTTGTAAATGGTATTAAACAGAACCAAAGTTCCTTTTCCAATTTTTATGTGGTTTTGATTTTACAAGATACATGGCATTAAGCATTTTTCTAACAGATTAACGTCCACTTATGATCATTAAATTGTCCGAATGTCACAATATTATAAACAGAAAGCTGAAGTGTTGCTGGGACTGGAGTCTATGATCCCGTGCCAGATGGTCTGAAAAGTAAGGTTCAAATATGTTTAAAAATATAATAAACTGTAAAAATCATATTACAATCTGATCATCTTTAAACATGTTCAAATATTGAATTTTATTGTACCTACAGTCAATAGACTGATTGTTCAGCACTTTGTTTAAGCTAACAAGGTAATCGCTGTTAACTTTTTAACTCAGATGACGTGCCCATATATTTAAATAAAGGTTGTGAAAAATATTGCAAGTTTATCCATGAAACTTCCAGAGCAGTAACGATTTGAACGTTACCAATAATTATGTTAGCAAAATTGTTAACTTTGACAAATTACTGAACAACTGGCCCAATGTGCACAACAAATTGTATGGGGTATATTAATAGCCTTGCATAAAATGAAATTGTCTGACACATTTTTGAGTGTATGTACAACTCAATGTGGTCAACACCATCTCAACAAGAACAGCAATGAAAACATGTCAAAATCAGTCCATATCATTTTGAGAAACACCAACCACATTTCTCAGTAGAACGCTGTTATGATGTTATGAAATGAGTTTAGACTGGACTTGGATGTAGATTTAATTTCATAACAGCATTCAGTGATCTTTTTAAATACATGATCATAACGATTAAGTAAGCTTACTTAGCCCATGCAACATTCGAGATATGATGGTCGTATCCAAAGCCCGACACCCATGCTATAGCCCTGGCCGTTACATCAAAACACTGAGATTTTACCAATGAGATTAAGTTAAACCTAAGGTGATTATTGAATAGGAATGATATATATAACCCAGGATTCTACCTTGGGATACCAAGTATTTTGTAAATAACAAGGGTAGATGCCGATTCTAACTTAACAAATCATTTGTTTTTGAATTCAGTTAAGAGATATGGAAATATAGCTGTGTTACCTAAAAATGTAAATAAGGAGCAAGAAATCCAAGATGGCTTTCAAGATGGCCGAGAGTATTTGTATCTCTTAATATGGCAAATGAGATATGGATGTATTTATAATTGAGTTTTGCTCAACTGATTACCTTCAGGTCAAGGTCAAGACCATTTCAAGGTCAATGTACAAACTTCCAAAACATTGAGATTGTTGTAGTATTTTATGCTATTTAATGCTAATGCAATTTATTTGTGTCTTTTTTGTAATACGCACATGGGTAAATTTGGTTCCGAATGGGTTTATTTGTTGCGACATGTGACCTATAGTCGCTGACTATTAGACATAAATACAGCTGCATATGAGCTTGTTCAGCATCAAACGGGCTTTCAGGTTGCCAAATGTGGTTATTTTAGCACTGGGTAGGCCGGATGAGAGCTTCACTTAGGTTTCTTTGACACATAACTGCGCATGTGGTTGTTTTACTCTTAATTGACTTTATGGTTGCCAATATATGGTCCATTGGCATACATTATTGTTAATTAGGACTGCATATTGGTTTGTTTGGCTCTGAATGCAACTATGTTACCTGGCACTCATAATGTTTAATAAAAGCAGCGCATGTGTTTGCTTTGCTCTGAATGAGGTTTATGTTGGCCAATATTTAGTTTTTGGCACTAAATAGGCTTAATTAAAAATGCACATATCGTTCTTTGGCTCTGAATTGGCTTCAAAAGTGCTTATTTTGGCATTGATTATGCTATGGCTAGTCATGGTGTGATTTATTTTGCAATGAGTATGGTAAATTAGATCAGCACTGTGAATGGGGTATATGGTTGCCAAAATATAGCCTATTTGGTGATGATTAGGCTTAATAAGTTTAACCTATACATGCTTTTATTTTGCTCCAAATTGGACTGATGGTTGCCAAAACGAAGTCTATATGGCACTGAAAAGACTATATTGAAAATGCATATGAATTTGTTTTGCTCTGATTGAGCTACATGGCAAACCGTTGTCAATTTGGAACATAGGAGGCTCACAGCTATACAGGCGTTTGTATGCGGTTCATTGTTGCCACAATAAAAATGATAGAGAATTTGACTGACTTGAGTATAGATACATCTATGAATAAGCCCGACAGTCACAGTAGTAACAACTTTGTTGGATATAGAAGAACTCTTCTGTAATAAGTTTAGCACTAGATAAACTTCTTTGCAGCAGGATTTGGATTATCTGGGCTCTAAACTGTCAAGATAACCTATATCTTTACACTAAAAGGTCTCAATTATAGAAAAGTTTTTGTTTTTTGGCCAAGTGATAGAGCTTGAAATAGCCTCTTTATTGCATGTTTGGGACAATATAGACTGACAAAAGATTGTTTTGAAAGACGAAGGAACTGAGAACAGGTACACTGCGGTGACTGTATTTTAGATTTTGGTTAATTGTAGCAAAAATGTTGTTGAATGAGATCTGGCTTGACGTCCGTAAAGCCCGTATGTGGCTTGTATCGAAATGAAAAGTAACCATAAGGGTTATACACAGGGAGGTGTTGTGTCTACAATTTGAAATTGTGCCCTAATGGAGTTTTAGGCATCCAGTTTAGTGACACAGTTATCATCTAATCATTAAGATACATGCACCTGTTGCGTTTATTTGGGTGCGGGCAGTCGGCGTCCTAGTGGGCGAACTTGCAAATGGGGGTATTTTGGACACGTTTATATGGTTATTATGAACTAGAATTAGTTTTTATAAAATGACAATAGTCTATGTTAAATAAAAATAATGATAAGGGTGATATTACTAGCGTTTGAAATTTATTTCTGTTTATGATACGACTCTTATTCTCTTGGCGATATTATGTTGCAGTAAATTTTGATTGAATAACTAAGTAACCTGTGTCGTCTTTCAAAAATGTTTGAAAACATTAGATACCAGTCTCCGCTAAACAGAAATGTCATACTGCACGTAAAAACAGTGAAGAGTGTGTTTTCAGTTTATAACTTCAATGTATCAGCTGAAATAGTAGTGCGATAGAATTTCATTAAATGTTTTTGAAAGTTTAGCAATCCATTTTGATAGCATATATTTAGTTAAATCAGTCATAAACATGGTATTTTAAACGTTTCAGTCTTTTGTAAAAACAGTGAGCCGCAAATTGCATTATCGTTAAATAGAATAAATAATTTGAATTAATAAAAAATGCCTTCCTTTATTTTGTTTAATTTGGCAATTATTTACTGTAAAAACCTGCCTCATTCAAAATACACCCGGTCGCAAAACAAATATTGCGTGTATATGACAAGAAATACCCAGGTGAGTAAATTTACTCCATGTCCAGACAAGACGTTTACATGCACGTATTTGCGTCCGGTGGTTAGTTTGTTCCTGGGGGAAAATCTCGTTATATAAACGCATCACTGTACTTGTATTTAGTATTGTTTTTAAAACCTGTTCGAAATAACACTTTTTTAACGATTCTATACCACTGTTAAACACAAACTAAACATAAATAAACTTTATTAAAGAAAAATTAAAAAAAATGTTTGGGTAATTTCCATACTCTGACCTTGAAATGATCATTACCTTGACCATGAAAAAGTCATTTTAAATTTTAATTTGAAGTACGATATGAAAACATTAATATCCATATCAATCCTTATCTAAATAAAAACAACATGATTTTCTGAATAGACATCTTTGATTTCTCGGTCCACAACGCATGCATGGCATCACTTGTATCTTCTAGAGACATTGTAAAACATTTTGATATATATCATAATGAGCGTCACTCTGTTATTATTTCTAGAGGTTTCAAGTGATGTTTATAACACGACTTCTAAACGCTCGCACCACTACTAATCGGTGGTGCAAATAAAATGAGCTGTCCACACTTCCGAGGTAAAGGCGTGCCTTTTGATTATTTGAACACATGTGAATACATGTTCTCCCGATTTGGACTCTTGTATATTTTTAGATTTGCCCGCATGTTAAATACACTTCGCTGCATAGAACATTCTGATGCATACAAATAGAACTGTTATGTATAGTAAAAATAAAAACAAACTCTTCCAAAAAAGGAAATATGCATATATTTATATAAGTAGTGGCACTGTAAAGTAGTGGTGGCGCTGTCGAGTGTGATTTGCGCTGAAAGATGAACTATAAATTATACTAGTTATTTCAGAAAAGGCACAGCTGCACCACGGTAGTGTCAATAGCTCATTTTCTTTGCACTACCGATAAATTGTGAAGCTAGCGTTTAATAGGCATGTATAATCATGAGATGAACGAAGATTTTTGTTGCTAGGGGATTTTTTGCAATTCTTTCCAACAGCAGACACTTAAAATTAATATTGACAGCACGTTTAGGTAAAAAAGTTATTGAGTTCATTACAGTAGCGAAAAATCATTTTAGTGCGAAAATGGTTGATATGGCAACAAAAAAGCTTATTAAATAGATTTTTTTAGAACGTTATAGGATTTCTTTGTAAAATTTTAACAAAAAGTAAATTCAACTTTGACAATGTTTTTTTCTGGCATTTATGACAGTTGCTCTTTATTATGGTAAGTGTGATGGCTTGGATTCCGGCGTCCATCTTGGACGATTATTACATTGCTGAAGTTCCTTAGACAAAAAGTATATGATTTTAACCCAAAATGCACACTTAGATGTAGGTTTGAGACGATACGTCTGGAGTATTAAACTAGATCGCATGTTTAATGTAGAGCTGACGTGTGTATATTTAAAACTAGCACACTGCATGCACCCTTGTATTGTTACAATCGAGTATTACAGTAGTAATATACCTGCAGAAGTATGACATCGTTGAAGGATAAAGTTGTGATAATTACAGGTAAGACCGTTCGTTTATTTTTTATTCTAGTCACAGCGCATCCATGTATATATAATCTGATCGTTTAGTGTTTAAATATTACACACACTGTTAAGGAATCTAACTCATCAGTTGTGTAGCCAAAAAGAACGCGATTTTATTATCAGTGGTTGGTGCAAAAACATACAAACTGATGTGCAATTTAATTTCACCAGTCAAACCAAGTGAAAAATCTTTTGCTGAATTAAAAGAACTTGTTCAGAATCATCATCATCATAAACCATCAGAAATAGTACAGAGATTTAAGTTTAACAGCCGTGCTCGAAAAAGTGGAGAAACTGTATCAAACTATGTGGCGGAATAATGTAAATTGTCGGAGGATCGCAATTTTGGAGAGACATTAGAAGTAATGCTTCGTGATCTACTCGTTTGTGGTATTAATGAGGACAGGATGCAGCGGAGATGAAGGTCAGAACCAAAGTTTTAAAGAAGCGTTGGATATTGCGACAAGCTTGGAACTTGCGGCAAAAAGTGCTGCCACTTTACATAATCAGTCGATAAATGGGACTACTGTGTATAAAGTTGGTCAAAATAGGCACAAACCAGCAAGGACTGCTCCCAACAGGCAATCTGGAAAAGCAGGTGGTAAGCCGTGTTATAGGTGCACAGTTACAACTCATGGACAAAATAACTGTCCATATAAGGATTGTGTTTGCTACAATTTCAGGACAAAAACAGGACATGTGCAAAAAGCTTGTAGAGCGGAGAAAAAGCAAAAACAGCTTCCGCCAAAACAGTTAAAAAAGAGACTAGGAAAACAGAACTTTGTGGAGGACGATGACGACGATGAAGTGTACACCATGTATAACATTGGTGATCATACAAAGCCATATAAGGTTTGAAATGAACCTTAACTCCACAACTGTTTCATTTGAGCCGGACACTGGTGCTTCAGCAACGACAGTTAATCGGGAGACCTGGGAAAGGTTGAAAACATTTTCATCTCTTGAGAAAACTAAGGCAAAGTTGAAAAAGTACTCTGGAGAGTATTTAACAATTCTTGGGAAATGCAACGTCAACGTGAAATACGAGGACAAGAACGTTGTATTGCCAATCAATGTGGTGAATAATGACGGGCCAAATCTCCTGGGAAGAAACTGGCTTGAAAAAAAAATAAAGCTTGACTGGGTAGAAATTTGTTCTGTAAAAGTCAGTGGGGCAACTGATGACAATGATTTGAATGCGATTTTGAACAAATACGGGACTGCATTCAATGAAGGATTAGGAAAAATAACTGGCGTGAAGGCAAAAATCTACGGTGACGTAGATGCCAAACCAAAGTACTTTAAAGCAAGACCAGTACCGTATGCAATGAAAGAATATATTGAAAAAGAGCTTGAGCGTCTACAAAACGAAGTTTTCTGAATGGGCAGCGCCAATTGTACCGATTGTCAAAAGTGATAAATCAATCAGGATATGTGGTGATTATAAAGTAACAATAAATCAGTGTTCAAACTTGGACAATTATCCGATTCCTAAAATTACAGATATATATGCTACGCTAAATGGCGGTAAACAGTTTTTGAAATTGAACATGTCACAAGCGTACTTGCAATTGGAACTTGAAGAAGAATCGAAGAAGTATGTCACCATAAATACGCACAAAGACTTATTTGTGTACAATCGAATGCCTTATGGTGTAAAGTCTTGTCCAAGAATTTTTAGCGTACCATGGAAAATATGCTACAGGGGTTGCCGCATGTTATTGATGATATTTTAGTCCCAGGACGCACACGCAAAGAACATTTGAAAAATCTGGAATATGTGTTAGATCGGTTACAGAGGCATGGTGTCAGGCTGAACCGAAACAAGTGTGTCTTCTTAGCAAACGAGGTTATATATCTGGGACACAAACTCACAGAAAGGGGAGTTGCACCACTACCAGAACGGGTAAAGGCTATACAAGAAATGCCAGCACCCAGCAACAAGAAACAGCTACAAAGTTATCTGGGAATGATTAACTTTTATCATATGTTTCTCAAGAACGTATCACAGATTTTGACGCCGTTACATGCATTACTAGTGAAAGGGGCAACATGGCATTGGGGCGAGAACGAAAATCAGGCATTTCTGCAATCAAAGAAGCTCTTTTAGCATCTTCAGATGTGTTAGTTCATTTTGACCCTGAAAAACAGCTATGTTGGCCTGTGACGCATCGCCGTATGGAGTTGCAGAAGTTGCTGTGTTTCTGCAAAAGGGATGGCCGGAGAAATGTCCAAATAAGGAATTAAGACCTTATTTTGCTGTTAGAGATAATTTGATCATGCATGATGGATGCATTCTTCGAGGAAATCGTGTAATTATACCTCCACGTGGATGTGAAACGATGTTGGACACGTTGCACGAAGGACATCCAGGCGCAAACAGGATGAAATCCTTAGCCAGAATGTATGTATGGTGGCCTTTAATGGACACTGTAATTGAAAATCATGTGAAACACTGTCAACTATGTCAGACAAACAGAAACATGCCCGCAGAAGCGAAATTGCATCCGTGGGAATGGCCGCAACGACCTTGTGTGAGACTGCATGTCGACTATGCAGGTCCATTCATGGGAAAAATGTTTTTGGTCATAATCGATGCTCATTCGGTGTGGATCGAAGCATTCGATACGAACAAAGCTACTTCAGCAGTGACAATTGAACTATTACAAAGGACATTTGCTACATATGGACTATGTCAGCAACTGGTCACAGACAATGGAAGTGCATTCACTAGTTCAGAATTTGACGAGTTCATGAAAAAGAATGGCATAAAGCACATTCGAGTTGCGAGTTACCACGCAGCAAGCAATGGTCCAGGAGAGCGAGCTGTAGGGATAATCAAAAGTGGGTTAAAGAAGCAACGTCATGGAACTATTCGGCAAAAGTTGGTAAAGGTGTTACTCACATATCGACTTACACCGCAGACGACACTTGACGTGAGCCCGAGTGAATTTCTATATGGAAGAAAATTAAGGTCAAGGTTAGATTTGGTAATGCCAAAATTCACTGAAAAAGTTCAAAATAAACAGGCAAATATGAAAACCTACCACGATGCATATGCAAAAGACAGACAATTTCAAACTGGAGAAAAGGTTTTTGTATGGGAAAGTGTGTGAAAATCACGTACACAGGTGACAGTTATTAATCAAACAGGACCGGTTTCATATGACATTGAAGTAAATAATGGTCGTTTGTTAAAAAAAAACATGTGGATCATTTGCATGACCGACACTGTGTTGATATCACAGAAGAGCCTGAATTGGAGGACTTTATACCTCCAATTCAAAATCCAGCTACGCGCATGCAACAGAAGGATACAATCGAGAGTATGCCAGAAGTGCAGGATTCGCCAACAACGCAGGATTGGCCAACCACCGCCGATACTTCGATAGAAGCGGAACAACCACAGCAACCACTAAATCTACAGCTACAACAACGGCAGTATCAACGACCACAACGCGAGCGCAAACCGCCAATTCGTTACAAGGATAACGTGCGTTTAAACATTCTTACAATATGGTTGTGTGTTAAAAGGGCATAATAATCCCTAACCATCCATAAGTGTCAAGTATCACTAAGCTGATATTTTCTTTCATAAATTGATAGAAAATTAGTGTATATCAATATTTATATACTAGTATATGCTATTACAATTAATAACCATATATATGCATTTGTATATGTTTATTTCGTTATGTGAATGATTGTTTGAAAGAATCAACATTTCTTTGTATATCTACTTAAATTAACGTTGGAATGTTAGAACACTATTTTTCACAAAAAGCTAATCTAGGACATTGGGTTATTATTTTGATGTACATTTCCAGAGTGTTTGACATTTTAATCAGTCAACAACCACAATAACTTGATAACGTTCTGTTATTGGAGTATAATTGACAAACCCAGGATTCAACTTACAAATGTTATCAAAGGTTATCAAAACAAGACAGTTTTATTTCGTGGGAATTCAGGGAAAACTTCTCGATGGATTCATGAATGAACTCTTAATTTAGGGGGGAAGGATGTAGTAATGTGAAATGGACTATAGCTTGATATTACTAATGGTTTGCATTGTCTAAAAGTTAATACACCCATAACATTAATAAGGCCGGATTTGAATACACTTGTTGTCCAAATTTGTCTGTGGTATGTGCCGACATACGTGTCTGGTCCGCATAAGGGGCCAGGGCTTAGTTTGAAAAATAATATATGGAATCTGTGGTAAAAAAACTCCATTTTATGAACAAATGATAAAGTCATGAAGAAAGCCATAAGGAGGATGAATCTTTTTATATAAAGATATATCTTTGGCCAGTCTTATTATTTTTATATGTGGCATTTTAATAAAGTATATTTCACGATTGCACAATTAAACATTTTTATCCGTAAATGGGAGCATCAAATGCGTCTTTTCGAAATAGTTTTATCAATGAAGACGTTGTATATCCGGCATGTTATGGCCTTATTACTAATTACTTACACGTCTATTTTTGCTTTTTTAAGGAAGCACTAGTATGAAAAAAACACATTCAAAATACAAAAAATACGGCAACATATAACGCCATGCCTTTATTCTATACGGCGTTTATTTTAATGGCATATATGCTCGGTTCAGCAAACACTCATTCCACTGCCCTCTAGGTTCCGGCGATGTGACCGGTATTGGTGCGGCCACGGCGCTACACATGATCCAGTTTCAACCCCGACTGGTCATCACAGGACGGGTCAAAAGCAAACTGGATGCAGTTGAGGACAGCCTTCTGACTGCGGGTCTCAAACAGGACCGGGTGAGTGTTGAAGAAGTTTCTATAAGCGTTAGCAGTAAACCTTACTAACTTCATTCATATTGATACGTTTACACACTTAATGCTCTCTAAGATGGACGCATTCTCTTTCAGTTGCATTCATATTCCGACGAAAGCAACATTTTCGGACCGCCTATGATCTTACACAAAGGACTCATATAATTAGTAAAATGAAGTTTTAGTGTGAATTAAATGTATTTAACGTCGATGGAACAAGTGTCGCCATTGACGCAGTCGCTGTTCATAAGGCTGAACTTATACTACGCTCATTCGTCTTGGGAGTATTATCGTGATTATTTTTTCAACTTTGTAGTTGGAACTTTCCAGAGAAATTCAACTATTAATATTGCGTTCAAATATAACGTTTCATATTTAAGGATTGCGGTTCATTTGTGTACGGTACCATCAGTTAAGACCACGGATATTCTTTAATACTTATTATTAAATTATCCGCACATTTTCGGAATTTCCTAGGACGATAGCATCTCACATTTGTGTTTATTCAATACGATTTTTCAAAACTCGTTTACAAAGTTGATAAATCGCTTTAATAAATTGTAGGAAAATGTACGTTGATGAACATGGCTAGCAATATGCAAATTGACATATCCAGGTCTCCGTATGGATGTAGAATATACTATATATAAAGACCAGTCGACCACTTTAGGGTTGAGCATGCTTTTCTCTGAAGGGATAGGTTGGCCTTGTTCGGCTAGCAGGTTACAACTGGTGGCAGAGGTGAAATGTTGACAACTGCCAAATCGGATTTGCCTTTTCCACGAGTTTCCCAGGCCATGACTCGGGACGAATCTTCAAGTGGGGAAGGTAATGTTACGTTCCGCTGTAGGCGGAAGTGCGTTCATAGTGTAACGTTCCGTTGTAGACGGAAGTGCGTTCATAGTACGTTGATGGACTTAGTTGGTAATATTCAAATTGGCATATCCAGGTCTCCGTGTGGACGATAATATATGTATGAAAACGACCAGTCGAACCCTTCAGGGTTCAGCATGCTTTTCTCTGAAGGGGTCTGTTGGCTTTGTTCGGCTAGCACGTTAAAAATGGTGGCAGCAGTGAGATGTTGTCAACTGCCAAATCGGAGGGGAAAGTAATGTAACATTCCACTGTAGGCGGAAGTGTGCTCATAATGTAACGGTCCGTTGTAGGCGAAAGTGCGTTCATAGCACGTTGACAGTTGTTGGTAATATGCAAATTGGCATGTCAAGGTTTCCGTGTGGATAGAGAATATAATATATAAAGACCAGTCGACCCCTTCACGGTTGGGCATCCTTTTTTCTGAAGGGATCTGTTGCAAGGCCTCGCTTGTTACAAATGCAAACTATGTACTAGATTCTTCTCGGAACGTTTTCGTCATTTTATCAACGAACGGAATTATGGTTTCACGAAGCTTTCATTGTTTACAGTAGTTAGCGGTTTTAAAGTTTAGACTTATTAATTTTAGCGCTACCAATAAAAATATGTAGGCTTCAGAAAAAGAATCGAACCATTCATAGTAAATTTAAAATAAAAATAAGCATAATACTTTTGTTTAAGCTCCTTGTCGCTGTGTGTGACGTCACTGACGATGCTCAGCTCCATAATCTTGTGCAGAGAACGCTGGAGACATTCGGGAAGATAGACGTCCTGGCAAGTGCATTTTTTCTTACATTACGTCGTCATCACGAAATAAAAGAAAAGGAAGTATCGGCTAAGGGAAGGCAAACACCAACTATAGTAAACAGCAAAATAGTGTTAAAAATGTACGTATATATGTACATGTAACATACTTTTTGTGTTACTTAACAATTATGTCGATGTATGTGGATGGTTGTTCATGTGTGAGCTAGCGTGTGCGCGTGTGTGAGTATCAGTCTTGTTCGGTTGTAGGACATACATACGCATACAACGTGTGCAGACAGATTGTTACATGGTAATATCTACTCTGGTTCTTTAATGTGCACAAGTGGGTGAAATATCCCGTGTCCGTCCGTCTTCAATATTTGCTTCAAACGTCATTTAGTTTTTTCCGTTTGTCAATTGTTTCCATACTTCACACTATTTACTTGCTTTCCTTGTTTATCAAGGGACTAAAGCGATACATATATATATATATAGTGTTTATTGTTTGCGCCAATTTGTTATAGTAGCCAGCGCGCATGCGGGAAACGCTCAAAGTTCTGCGGTTGTTTTCGTCAGAAGGTTACTTCATTATTAATTCATAATCGTCCGGCGATCCGATTGGCAGAGACATGAGGGTAACCGCTAACAGAATACAAGTCCAATGAACTAGTGGTTTGTCTTCTGAGTGAAATCGCATACAATAGTATGTTTATATGGTCAGTTTACCGCAGAATCAACCAAAGAAAGAATTCAATATAGATTACCACTCTCAAATCTGAATTCGTCAAACTTTACTTTTATGTCAATATCGAAGGAAAAAAGTATCAAAAATACACCAGAAATAGTGAAAATGGTCGAAGGCAAATTAGAGACGCTACACATGCATACTTTTTCGAGAGCCTGGTAGCTCTTACCAGTGTTTCTATCCCTCACAGCCGTACATGACTGAATTTCTCACTAGGCCGTCTTCATTATGGATAGCTTGGTGGCTAAGTAAAAATATCGGACTCGGTAATATTTCTAGAGATGATTATCTGCAGGTGAACAACGCAGCGGTAGTGGATTTCCTTACCGTCATGGAAACCAATATGACTCAGTTTGATAGGATAATGAACACGAACATCCGGTCGCCCTTCCTTCTCACCAAGCTGTGTATACCTCACCTTATACAGACAAAAGGTAAAGAAATGCACAAGGCTGGGGGGACTCGAATATATTCCGGTTGATTTCTGACAGCTGGGATTTTGACAGACCTCTGTGAGACTACCATCCTGAATATAAATAAGATAGGATTTTTATACCCCCTCTTTCTGATTTTATATATCTGAATGCTCCCAAAGTACATCGTGATTGTCCCTGGCCTCAGAGGTAGTAATATCAGAAAAAAAACTAGAAATCCGCGAATCAAATTTGTCGCATGTCGGAAGCATTTAAGGCACCACTGAGTTAGGAAAAAATGACTATGGTGTTTTAATTATTTAGCCCAAACCCAAAAGGGTTCATGTGTCATGGTCAATGATTATACCGAGTTTGGTATCCCATTAATCAGTCTGTGTATACCACGTGATAAATTACGTCATATATGCTACGTCTGTAGCTTAAAATGAGCACTTAAATCAAAGATAACTTTTCTTTTACACCGCCATTTTAAATGAATCAAAGGGCAGTCTATGTCGCTTAAAGAGCCCTGCATTTGTTTTATTAACGAAGTTTAATAAAGTCATTAGTTTCATCAAACACTTCGACAAACCTGTTTACAAAATCATGTTTTATCAGACGGTCGTATTATGAAAAGGTTTGTTGCCGTGTTTAAAGAAATTAAACTTGCAATCAAACTCTGGTTAAAGGCCTAAGACAGGGCTCCGTAAGCGACGTAGACTGTGCTTTGTTTCATTTAAAATGGTAAAGAAATATTGAAACAATCTTTGTGTATTGTCTTTTATCAAATCAAAATATTGCCTTCCGACGTAGCATTTATGACGCAATTTATCACGTGGTATACACACACTGTTAATGCATGCGACCCAGGTGATTGTTGGTCTAATTCACCCTTTCTTTTTAGGTTGCGTTATCAACGTGTCGAGTATATCTGGTCAACTTACGGTAAAGTACATGTATTCGTCTTAACATTCATTTTGACCATCGGATCTTCATTTGTAAAATGTTCCTTTTAGGTCAAGCTTATCATACGTATTACCATGATTTAAATCTTTAACACAAGTTATCGTAGGCGTAACGAGTACAGTATCTCGGCGCATGGACACAAGAATGGTAAACTTATTTGTGAATAGGGGCCATAACTCAAAAAGAAGCGATATTTAACCAAAGTCGAAGTTGAATATTGTATATTTTAAAATTACTAAAAACCAGTGTATCTGTCATACTCATTTTGGAAAAAAATGAAAAGTATATTTTGCAGATTCTATGTTGAAAATGGTAACTCCGATAAAACTAGTGGATTGTAACGAAAGTCGATCTTCACCTTATATTATAAAATGTTTTCCAAAATTTATTTCAATCCGTCCACCTTTTCATGAGTAATTATCCGGACAAAACCAACCGACTTACCAACAATAAACCTCGTATATTTCACACCACCCGAAACCTGTTCTTATACGCTCGTTCATAAAAAGTAGGTTGATATTATGAACAATTTGTGCACATTCAAAGTTTTTGTTTGGATGTTTGTACACTTGCAGAAAATATGCATGTGATTGAAAAAAGTACAATAAGCACCATGGATTCATCCAATTTGCCTGCAAAAATCCGAGATGGTCGCCATTACCATAATTATATTAATGTATGTTAGTGCACGGTGCTTCCTGTGACCAGAATAAATGCTTTGTTTAATGATATTTAATGATTGGGAGTGAACTATTCAAAAATTCAAACAGATACTTCTCGCAATAAGATTTTGTGTTACCCTGGCAGTAATAATATTCTTGAAAATGAATAACATCGACTTACCTTTTACGAGGAAACTACTAGTGTTATGTTTAGGGAGCGGACTCCCTCAGAATATATCCAATATTATAGCTGGCTCTCAGTGGGCTAAATGCCACCATGAATGTGGTGTGATAGTCCCGAAAATGCTTAATGACAGTTAAGCATGAGATAGTTGGGCTTCGAATAGGCTTTATGCCAAAATGTTGACAACTTTTAGCACTGAAAAGACTTATAATAAGATAAACACATTATAGGCTTGTTTGGTTTGACACTGAATGGGGCCAAAAATGATCTTAATAAGAGCTGCATACATGATTCTTTGGCTCTGAAAAAGCGTTACGGTCTTTGAAAAGATATGGTCTACTTGGCATTTATTAAACTAAAAAGGGCTGCATACAGGTTTGTTGGGCTCTGAATGGGCTTAACATGGTTGCAAACTGTGTTGTTTGGTAGTGGTTATGCAAAATAAAACAAAAAAACATGTGTTTGTTTGGCTCTGAATGGTGCATCATAAAACAGTTATATCATATATCCATACATTGTATATGTATGGACAGACTATTTTTGTCAAGTTTGATAACGAGCGCTGCCGCCTCCGTCGCTACAGAGTTATGGCCCCTGAATTCAAAAATAAAGACTATTTACAGATTCAGCTCATTCAATTTGGCTAAACGTTTAACCACCTACCGCTAAACTTGGGTGTCCTAAAACTAGGACGGGAATAATTGTGACAGTTGGCCCTCTTGTTTCATGGTATAGAAAGTATTGTAAAAGCTCTGCAAAGGCATGGGTACCAGTATATTTGTCTGACTTTCAGTTCAAACAACAGGCCGCCTACAGTATCAGCAAAGCAGCACTGGACCAATTCACGGGCATTCTAGCATAACAAAATTGTGTTAGAATGTGAATGGGCAGAATATTTTGGTCAAGTTTGATAACGAGCCATGTCGCCTCAGTCAAAACATAGTTTTGACCCTTGAATTGAAAAAAACACACACACTATTTACAGTGTCCGCTCTCTAAATTTGGCTCAACTTATCACTAAACGTAGATGTCCTAAAACTAGGACGGGGGTATTTCGTGACATTTGCCGCTCTTGTTTGGGGATTAAAAGGCATTGTTTTAACTCTGCAAAGGCATGTGTACCAGATTGTTTGTCCCATTTTCAGTTCCCACAACAGGCCAGTTACAACATCAGCAAAGCAGCACTGGACCAGTTCACGGGCATCTTAGCTAATGGTTGGTCAATTTCATATTGAAATTGAACATTGGAGTTTTCAAATCAGATAATCAATCATTATTTTGTAATGAAGAATCTTAACACATTTGATGCACATGGCATGACGTGCAGTTGTTACCACGTCGATGCGTACACTGGCACCACCTCTCCCACTTGTTGTTATATTTTCAGAGCTTGGTGAACATGGCGTCAGGGTAAACTCCGTCAAGTAAGTTATATTATTCATAGACTTTATTTTTCACACATACCCACCCCCAGTTTGTATATGTTTTAACCGAAAATATTTTCTAATCGGTTAATTAAATTACATCATTTCGCCCTAGCTTGTCAATATACATGTAGATTCACTCCCTGGAAAAGTTGTGTATATAACTGCTAAACTCTAATATATCTAATAAATATACATGATATACTTTTGTTGACTATAATTTTATATCTTTAAGTCCTGGGTTGATCCGGACGGGGATTTATTTGAAAAGTGGTATGAACCAGGAGACATACCTCCAGGTAGGACACTTCTAGCAATTTTCGATTTCAACTTCTAAATTTATTTTCCTGAGCTTTAAAAAGGCGGTATCTAACAATCCTTGATACACTCACCTAGTTTGTATATAATATATATATGCACTGTGTTCTTTGTGGAGTTTTGTGCAACAGTAACCATGACCTTGACTCTAGGGGCCGTAAACCCAATACAAGAAAGGTTTCCATAATTTTTTCCCATATACCAAGTTTGGTAACAATATGTCAACCCTAACTAAAGTTATTAATTTCCAAATGGTAATCTATTTTAGTACTAGTGACTGTTACCTTGACAACTCTCGGGGCCCCAAACACAATCCCATGAAAGGTCTCTAAAATCTCTTCCTATATACGTAGTTAGGTCGTAATATGGCTTTTGCAAAGGTTATTCAGTACCAACCATGTTTTCTATTTACGTGACAGTGACATTGACCTTGGTCCTAGGGGCACCAAACGCAATCCCGTGAAAGTCTCCCTAGACACGTCCAATATGTCAGACCTATTAAACTAAATTTATTCAATACCATTGGTGAGTTCAACGCCGTAAAATATATCCCAAAACTCTTCGTATATAAAGTTTGGTAAAGATATGTCAATCCTAACTAAAGCTATTCGGTTTCAACCATTTTCCTATTTTTAGTAACAATGACCTTGACCTTAACCCAGGGGCCCCGAATGCAATCCCATGAAAATTTTCAATAACCCCTTCATATTAATTGGAGTAAGTGGAACTTCTAACTGGCCCTTTAGGGTTGACCTGATGCCAACGCAGACGCGAGTAGTAGTGCGAGAAGTAAGCCTCCTTATTATACAATAAGTCGAGCTAAAAATGACATGGGGAGTTTTGTCCATGGGATGTTTTGTCCTAAATCAAGGGCCATAATTTGTATTTTGTTTAACATGGAGTTATGAAAGCTTATTGGATTATGAGTGTCAAGAATGGTGTGAAGTTTGAAGTAAATGGAATGAAGGGTATTGGTGCTATTAGTGCAAATCCCAATGTGCGCTCAAACTTTAACCTAACTTCCATATGCATCAATTTTATTTACATCGTAAAACATAAGCCAACTGACCAGCTCATTCCTACATTCCGCAAACTTGTGAGGTAATAATACTAAACCGAACTTCGTATTTTAAACTGGACTACTTCATTTTTATTTTCCAGTTTTTAGAGGACCAGAAGCAGAAACAGGCCTTGGGGCGTGTCGGGGAACCAGACGAGGTTGCCAAGGCAATTACGTTCCTCGCTTCCGACCAGGCGTCATTCACTTCTGGTCAAATATTGTACGTAGACGGCGGTCGCCACAAGAAACCAGCAATATAACATATGACTGGATAATGATTGACAAGCGGCTGATATTTACAGGTCCATTACCAGCAGGCGAATATGTGGAACTCTTGAAAATTAGTTTCCATCAGAAGTGAAATCATCTTTGGATAAATGCAATAATCATAGAAAATATTCAGACAGAAGTTGCTTCTTTGATTCACTAAATTTAAGTATATGTAAGTTTGAACAAAAACTGTTTGCTAAGTTCATTGTTCATTGAAATTGGTTATATTAACTACATGCATACAATCATTTACATCTACCATGTGGTCAAGAATTGGATTGCAACCCTAGATTTTGATCTTGTACATTTACATTTGAATTTGAGGAGAATCGTTAGAATGAATTCCCTAAAAGAACTTAACCTCTGGTTTCCCCTTCTCAAATGAAGTTGAGAACATGAAAATGTATGTGTTTGTCAATGTTTTGCTTTCAATTTTGTAAATGGTATTAAACAGAACAAAATTTCCTTTTCCAATTTTTATTTGGTTTTGATTTTACAAGATACATGGCATTAAGCACTTTTCTAACAGATTAAAGTCCACTTATGATTATTAAATTGTCCGAATGTCACAATATTATAAATAGAAAGCTGAAGTCTTGCTGAGGCTGGAGTCTAAGATCCCGTGCCGGATGGTCTGAAAAGTAAGGTTCAAATATGTTAAAAATATATAATGAACTGTAAAAATCACATGACAATTTGATCAGCTTTAAACATAATAAAAAAAAATAAATAAAAAATATTCAAATATTGAATTCTGCACTTTGTTTAAGCTAACAAGATGGTTAACGACATCGTTGTTAACATGTTAACTAAAGTATTTCATGATGTGCCCATATATTTAAATAAAGCAAGTACAGCTGAGACAGATGGCTCAAAGTTGTGACAAATACTGCAGATCACAAGTGTATCCAAGAAACTTCCAGAGCAGTAAAGATTTGAAAGGTAACAACAATTATGTTAACAAAGTTGTTTACTTTGACAAAGTACTGAACAACTGGCCTAGTGTGCACATCAAATTGTATGGGGCATATGAATTCTGCCTGGCATGAAATGAAATTGTCTTTCACAATTCTCGAGTGTATGTACAGCTGAAATGTGGCCAATACCATCTCAACACGAACAGCAATGAAAACATATCAAATCCAGTCCATATCATTTGGAAAAACACTAACCACATTTCTCAGTAGAATGATGAAACAATGTCATAAGGTACGTTTAAACTGGAGTTGAAAGTTGGTATAATTTCATATACAACAGCATTCAGTGATCTTTTTAGATACATGTACAATAACATTATCATAACGATTTAGTAAATTTACTTTGCCCATTCAACATTCAAGATAAGATGGTCGTATCCGAAGCCCGACACCCCTGCTATAGCCCTGGCAGCATCCTCACGCCGGTGAAAGTTGATAAAGGCAAAACCCTGTAAATGAATAGCAAGACATATCAATACAGTAATGTTGTTCTGTGAAAAATGGATGATATGACTTTCTGTATCTAAAATTGGTCTGAAACAGGTTGGTAGTTCTTGTCTATTTTTCATAGTCGGTAGCCCGTATTCAATATACATTGTAGTTATTATTGTCAGTAATCCCGTTTCCTATATTGGAGAATTACTTTTACAGTCCCATCAAAACACTCAAGAGTCTACCATTTAAATTGAGTTAAACCTATGATGGTTATTGAGTAGGAATGAATTTAGGACCCAGGATTTTAGCTAGGGATGCCAAGTATACATGTAAATAACAGGGTTAGATGCCGATTCTAAACTTTTTTTTTTTGTCTTCAATTAAGAAACATGCAAATATGGCTGCTTTTTTTCAAGCATCAATTTCCAGATCTGGACAATGAGTATTTCATACATAATATTTTTTTCATTTGTCTTTGAAACTAACTACTTTATTAATTATCCTCGAATGCAAAATTTCTATCCAACTGAAGGTACACCTTGTAGATTTAGAGCAGCTTTGTACCTTAGACTGGCCAGTGTTTTTATCCTTGGCCAGGTATATTCTCTGTATGGGACCAAATGGTCTGAACAGTTCCTGTAGATCAGACTCCCTCGTATCCTCTGACAGGTTGGTCACTCGTATAGTTGCAGATTCATCTGGAATAGGAATATAGAGCCATAGGAGTCAACACGGGCTTTAATTATTGTCTTATACAATGGCACTCTTATGTCACTTCTTTGAAATGATACAAATTGTAACGCTGAATTAAATTTATCAATACCTGGTACTTCTATAACATACAAGTCGTTTCACACCACAAAACACAATTTTATGTAAAGCCTGAAACAAAGTAATGCATTCCTTTATGAATCAATACCTCTAGTAGACTTCATAGTCTCTCCACGGCCCTTGCCGGCTCCATCTCTCATGCTGGGGGGCACATACTTGCCCCCGGGCTGTTTCGATGCGGCTCCAGGGGCTGGGGCAGCTCCAGGGGCAGCTCCAGCCTCTTCATTCTTCTTGTCACCTTCCAGAGACTCCTACAAGAAATGAAAATTGTTTTCAACTTTTTGGTGGCCACAAATATTAATAACAATTACCTATCAGCATATATTTAACAGTTTTGAATCCTTTGCAAGCAAGGACCAGTTTTTAATTCATCAGAGATAATAAGTTTTTCGTTATTTAAAAAAATATTTTCTTACTATTTTCAAGCAAGTTTATAGGCTTTCAGTATCAAAGTCTGTCTTGTTTTCATAACTGATAATATTCCCAGCCACTACCCTATATACCTTACCTGTATGGGAGTAAAAGTGACCCTGTAAGGACAATTGTGTTCTAATGTTTACCCAAACACACCATACACAACTTGACATACCTTGTAGTATGTGTCTATAATTATAACTAAATACCACTTATGTCCTTGGATCTTTGTCCTGTACCTATATTAGAGTGAGTAAATCCTTGTATGGATACTTGGTGTTTTCAGGTTCGCCTGTACAGATCCTACATGATGGATTCTTATCTAAAGACATTTCCGGCCATTACCCTTTACCCCATACCTGTATTGGAGCGAGTGTGTCCTTGTATGGACACTTTGTGGTCCAATGGTCACCCTTACAGATCCGACACGACACCAGCTTCTGGCTCTTCAACTTGGCGAGTGGATCCTCTGTCTCCTGGTCCTGGTTCTTGTTCTGAGAAATGGTAACCATTGATATAAAATAATGATCTGTCACCACAAAAATTAGCTAAAACCGAAATCACATCTATTGCCATAAAATGAACGCAGAACATGATAGACGTTTTCTTTTTTGTGTAAACTAAATTTAATAAGAAATTGTTCAATGGGTTAATCTGTCAATACCACGGTCCGTTTAAATACTTATTTGAAAGATAAGAATTTTCAGAAGAATACAAAATACACAGGGCTCATCCTACCAGGCGACTTAGGCGATTAAGTCACCCTGCCCGCGGCGTCTTCGCTATTTTCCAAGAAGTCTTTGATGAATGTATGACCTAAATGACACAATAATCGACATGTGGTCGAAGAGTATGATAAATTCTTCACAAATAAATTCATTAAGGTCCTTACCTCCTTATTAAGGATGATCTGCATGTTGATCTCCTCCACCTGAACAATAGTGTTGGCAGGGTTTGGGCCCGGGGGATCCTGCTCAGCAGCTCCAAACTTACGCAAAGCCTACAATATCAGGGCAGATAAGATTAAAAAATCATCCATTCTGTAAGCAACATTAGTTTTATTGAAATAAGGATAACATTTATCAATAAAACAGTATGTCACAATGATTCGAAATTAAATAGTTTAGTTTAAATGCACACACAACCTTCCATAATTTTATGAAAGTATTAAGTGTGTTTTTTAACAGAATCATAATATTCTCAGATATAAGACAGACTAACACATGAAAATAGAACTATTTAGCATTTAACTCATTACCTTTCTTCTAGCAATAGTTTTTGCAGCTTTCCTTCTTTCAACCTTGTATGTCTTGACTGTCTGCAATTCAACATTAAAAAGAGCTGTCAAAGTAATTAACAATTGCCCCCCTAATTCCAGCCAGTTCAATGGATTACGCAATTACTAACAGGTCTACTTTAAGGAAGAACATAACTATAAGCAAATTCCAGATCCCATGATGGTTAACCTTAAGTGTGGAGAATTGATGAAGTAAGAGGTAAGAACATAGGTCTTGCACACAACAAGTAATCTATATATAGCAAACATGTGCCAAGAAGTTTTTAAATTCCTCTGTGCATGACAAAGTATCAGCCCACACATAGCCAACTTTACATTATGTGCAGTATTCCATGAGTAACTAAACACTTCAGAAGACAATAGCATTGCAGTCAAACTGTTGATGTTATTTCCTTTAGTGTTTCAAGTATTTAATTTAAGCAGCACATAAATGAACTAAATCTTGCAATAATGGCACTTTGAGTAGTTTCTGTGTGTTTTTTAGGAAATTTCAGGATTTGCGGGGGGTTAAGGGGGCCGCGAAAGGCCCCCTTACAGGTCCATGGCAGAGCCCTTGTGGGGGTTCAGAGGGGGCGAGGTCCCCTGAAGCTCTTGGGGTTTAAGCATCTTAAGAGCCTTAAATTGCATTTAATTAGCACTTTGTAACATAATATTTTGTTGTACATGAAGCACAAGATATTAGCAAATTGTTATTCTATTGACAAAATATATGGACAAGTATATAAATCAGTGTTTTTTTTAGGCCTGATTTGGGGCCGAAATTCGGCCCCATTCCCCTCTCCAAAAAGTATATATTTTTCCCCTATTTCAGTAAAAAAAATCCCCTCCCGACGATGTCAAAATCGTCCTCTAAAATAACTTTGCCGATCGTAATTACGGCACTTTTCAATACGGTAAACGCAGTTTGGCGCCGCATTTTACACGTAATGATCATACGTGCTAGTCTCCCTTGATTGATCGGTATCGTTCAAGCGCTCGGAAAATTAATTATATTACGATTATACGAAAAAACAAGCGTCCCGTCAATCTTCAAAATCAAAATGTCGCACAACGCGAAATTTTACACCAAAAAGATTGAATGATCTTATGAATTCCCTCTGTACGCCTTCTAGGAATAAACTACGGGGCAACACACTTGACAGTCTTATAAGAATATGTATGAGAGTGCCAAAAGAACTGTCAGCAGGGGACATTGACAACATAATCAACCTTTACAATATGAAACAAAGAGATATTGCTTTGTAGATTGCTTTCACTTTGATCTTGTTATGTATATGCATATGATCAATTTATTAAAGAGGAGGGCAAAGCTTTAATGATTTTTGCATTTATACATTTTCCCCTTTTTGCCCTTTTACGACGCGATTTTCCCCTCCTGACGGGCCCTGGCCCCATTCCCCTAAAAGTGAAAAAAAACACTGTAAATAAAAAAAATTGAAAATATTGCTAAACAAGCGACATAAATTATTATGTTAATTTCAGTCTAATGCCTGCATACAATAGTGTCCTAGAATTAAAGAATTTATTATTAATTGAATTATGAAATTTTGAGATAAATTTAAAATAAATGGAAACTCAAAGAAATATACATTGTCAAACTAAGGCCATTACATTCTATCGTAATAAAAACTTGTCTACTCTTTATTCCAGCAAACTTATTGGAAGCCTTATCAAATGGGATGTAATTCTATTTATTTGTAAGCATACCCAATGATTTCTGTTAATATGTTTGACACTTTTAAACCCCCTAGAATGCTGCATTTATAGCAATTACAAATTGCACACCAAAAGCAAATCTATTTTTAGTGCGTAAACGTCATTCCGATATTTGCATATCACGTGACTTTCCGACAACGTAAATTTCTATGATTTGCATTTTTAAAACCATCACATTAATTACGCAACAACAAAGCTTTTCAGCTATATATTAAAATTGTTTGCTAATAACAGACAAAATAGTTAAAGGATGTCATTGTTAATCCTTAAAAGCAATAAAATTCCACAATAATTAGCGAGGTGTTGACTGGGCCGTGACTGCTTGCTTTAATTATAGGATTGGTTGTCGCATCAGATGAGCTTGATTTATGACAGTGACAGAATCGATTATCATGCTGACCGCATGGGCACCGCTTACGTCATTTAAGAAAATATTTTCCAAAAAAATCGTTGTCGCCATAATTTTCCAAATTTGAAAAGCTGTCGCCACTTTTGCGATTTTGTCACAAATGGCCATCGCCAGCGGGAACCCTGAATTTATATACTTACTTTGACCATTTTCCCACCTTCATTGTATTTGTACTCAGTGATAGTCTTCAGGTTGTTGTGTTCATCAAAATCCTCTGTGGCTGGCGGCAGTGAACCTTGAATACAGTCATTATTTCAAATTGAATATAACAAAACAATGCCAACACTGTACATATATATATATATATATATATATATATATATATTTGTAGAGGCAGGCCGTAGATATGATCTGTTTGGAAACGCTTCCTCTATATTCATTTATTTAGAGTATTTACATTAACAATTATAATTTCATTTTATAAAATTCAACATGTATTTACAGTCAGTTACTATGAACAAAATCCTTACATAATTTCAAATAGAATATGACAAAACAATGTGAATACTGTTTAGAAGTTTATACCAATGTAGGGACAGGATGTAGATTTGACCTGTTTGGTATCGCTTTCTCTGTATTCATTTATTTAGTCTATATTCATTCACAATAACAGTGCCACTTTATCTGATTTTTCTCATTATCAAATACCACATTACACGTACAATGATGACTAGTCTGAAATAATAGACCTGTTATATGGGATTCTTCCATCCAATCAAAGTAATATTTCTTGTTTTTATATATTTTATAACCCGAAATCCTGATCAGAATTACTACCCACTTTTGGTACAAAACAATTTGTAAAAAAAAATCACTCAACGTACAATTATTTCTACTTCTACTTCTACCGGTTAGTGACCACCATCATCATGTTGACTATTCTGTCACTTTTGGTCAACATGATGACGGTGGTCACAAACCGGTAGGATATGGACTAAATGGTATCCTGCTCAATTTGTTTTAATGGCATTGACAGTTAAGGTTATCCAGTTCATAGATCTATAAAATAAAAAAGGAGTAAAACAGACGACTTTATTTATACTAACAGATAGAGTTGTGTAAACAGGGCACTGTATCCGAATAATTGACATCCGAAAACTTGGTGTAATTATGATCGGAAATATTGTTAAAGTTCATACAAAAATGTTTAAAACGATAAGGTCAATGAACATGCGTTTAATTTCAGTACAAAAAGAACTAAATGGAGTCTAATACAGCCTTGAAATTGTATTTGATTTGGCAAAATATGTCGATAAAATGAGCGGCCCGGTTAACAAAATGTTCTCACCATCTTCACCCGCTTCAACCTGTTCTGCCCAGCTGATCGGCTTTGAACTGAAATAAGGAAAGTAATTAATGAATATTTATTTGGATTTCGTGAATAAAACATTCTGAATCACACCATTCAGAAGTCATTACGTTTAACTTACTCGTCCACAGAAGGCATGTTGGCCGAAATGTTATTTCCGGTTTCACAGAATTCTAAAAACCACCACCCTAAAGCAATGCAGAGCAGTTATTATTAGCCGGGCTCCGGGACCCAAATTTTAATTTCGGATTTATCTTTGTATATGATATGCTTGAGCTTGTACAAACTATTAGAAATTGTGAATGCCATAAAATAAATAATGACAAAGAAATATAACGCTTATGAAAAAAGGCATTTTAAAGTGCTAGTTATAATTTATAACATCTATATGCTTTTGATATCAAAACACATTTAGCTCGAAATCATTCTTGCACTGTAATTTTGGACTCCAGTCTTGTGCGTAAGACACACTTTAATTTATGTATTGTTTAACAAGTTATGTTTTTTTAAAAATTCCAAAGCAGTGTGCCATTTACGGTAGTCCTAAAATATTGAATAAGTTATTTTCACAATTACACAGTATGACGATGAGTCGATGTCCTTCTACAGCACTCGGGACTCTTGCACAATAACCCTCTAGGGTTTTAATTTGAGCAAAGTTCTTCCATTAAACCTTATTGTCATACCAGACTGGATAGAAATTTAAACAAGAGGACCAAAATGACTCTATGTCTCTCCTGCCTGGACAAAGGATTTTATAGTTTTGCTTGGACAACACAGGGCAGCGCCCGCCTAAATTATAATAGTTCCTGTTTAATAACGGGCGTTTTAAAACATGAAAACAGCTTTTGTTTAAAGATTTACAAAGGGCAAAAACCTTTACAAAATCTAACTTGGAGTTATGTAATTTGTCACAAAAGAGCACATTGTTACTGTGAAGAAGTTCATGGAGTTTGAAGTTGTTATCTTCAATGATTGTAAAACATTAAAATAATTATAAATTACTAAAAAAACAAAAATAATTTTGATAAGAGGATCACATAAGGAACATTTCTGTGTTTATATTTTGAAATTGTGTCAATGGTTTCTAACGAGATTTTCAATATTTTCCATATCCGTAGACAGTAAAAAGTAGCCCTTCCCCTGGAAACCATGTTTTTTATAAATCAACATGGGGTGAAGGTATTTTGTTGAGGGTCACCGAATATTTCTATTTTAAAATCAGGAAATTTTGGAAATTGGACCAGCAGTTACTGAGATATTCAAAGTTTCGTTTCCCTTTTGATTTAATACCATTGCAATCAGAGTTCAACATGGAACACCTTTTATTGAAGGAATCTGGAAGAGGACCACCCAAGGAAAATTCCTGTGAAGTTTGGTTGAAATTGTCAAAGTGGTTTAGTTGTTTAAAATATTGACGACAGATGATGTGCAACAGACGGAAAAAGGGCACTTCGTGAGCTAAGAAGAGGAAGTTATTTGAGTTTGCAAACTTTATTAAGCAGGAATGCATTACACATGATACATAAAGAGCACTAACTATTAGTACACAAACAATGTGAAGGTAAAATTTAGTCCAAAAATTATCATCTTTTACTGCATTTGCAATGTAATATAAATAAACTACATTAGCAGGAGAACAAAACAAAGTCCGAGTCAAAGGTCTTAAAATAACAAGGACTATCAAAACACAATGCCATCTTCTTCATTTATATAAAGACTCAAGCACATGACATGAAACAGAAACATGAACTGAGAAATAAAACAGTTTGTGTGTAAAAAATAATAATATATAATAGAGAGATATTCCTATCAAATGGACGGAAAAATAATATTCAAAACTCAATGATAGAACAAGGAGAAAAACAACTCTTTTGGAGGAATGGATGGAAAAAATGAGCAAAAGGGAAAACAAACTATGTTTTTAAGTATTCTGGGGTGAAAATATTTTAAGTAAAGGAACTGGATACTGGTGGCTATCACAATTGACAATGTCATATACATATCTGCTAGTGAAAATTTAATAGGTCTTAAAACATTAACATGTAAACAGACATCTTCTGGGTGATTGAGCATAACAGAAAACACCTACTGTGTGATCAATACTTACATGTACAAATCAAGCAAAATAATGAACTTATGGCAAACATAATATCACACTTAATAAAGGTATCACAACAAATACAGATGTAAAACTTGAAACAGTAATATGTGTATATATAGTTTCATGTAACATAAACAGGGTGTTCTTTTACATCCTTGTAGAATGATTGTCAAAATAGTACATATATAGTTTAGTGCTTTAAAGAATACCACAAATTGTTCAGTTAAAGAGTTTAGTAAAGTAAAACTGTCAATTGGATTTCTGAAACATAAGAATGCAACTGAAGGAACTCTTAGAAATCTTTCATGAGTCATGCTTTTAGAATACTGTCAGATATTATTTAATATAACATTGTCACCAAGTAAAATAAAACCTACAAACAATACGCTAAATAAATAAAAGCATAATTACAAAGCATCCTGATATACGAGTAAATTGTTAAATATTTATATAACATTATAACAGTATAAGCAGGAGTGTGTGGGTGACAGCCAAGGCCTATTTATGTTTTCATTATAAAAGGGGCATAAATTAACACTTAATAAAGCCAGAGTCATTGGCCTTGCTACACATGTGAAATATGTGTATCAAGTTTATGTGAATATCTTGAACTGATTTTGAGTTATGTCTACGGTTCAAGTTTTTGCATGCCAACACCAAGGCTTTAACGATACCTTGAATATTTTTCATTGAAAAACAGACAAGTTAAATATTATTGTATGACACATAACAGTGAAATATAAGAACATTGATATTCGCTGATCAAAGCTCAAACTAATACAGCAGCAAAACGGTAACATACATCATTAATTGTGAATAAAGTCTTATAACGACCCAATGACAAAACAAGAATACAGATTAGGATTAGATTAAGAATGCACTTGTTCCCAATATACAAAAGTAGGCCACTGTTAAAAGCTATGCATTACAAATCCTTTGTATATCAACAACATGATGATGCTAGTCACTATATCAGCCACAGTAAATGTACAATCACTTGTGCTTGCCAATGTGTATACAGTTTGAACGATATGGTAAGCACTAAAATTATTGACTAGAAAGTACACTATGTAATAAATGTGTGGTATGAGAGGACATGATGTTTCAAAACCCTGTGAAAGGCAACTGACCAGCCTAGCTTGAACATTACGGTCATGGTATTTGTTGATATTTTCAATGAACTAAAACTTGATAGCACACATTTATGTATTTATAAACAGCAGTTGAATAAATTAAACACAATTATTGATTCAAGTATGGTATATTTCTACCAAGATAGTCAGTTAAGCAATTAATAACATGTGAAACAACAATAAAGTGTTTCAATAAATAATATGGGACTACCACTAAGATCACCAAATTGGTGCCTACCAAATTTGACAATAATACCATAATGCAGAGAAAATATTGAGAGAAAATCAGGTAAAATCTGATTCCACATTCAAAATATAAATTAAAGATCTTTCTGAAATCAGCCTAAAATGGACTGGGAAAAATGTCAAAAACTTAATACAATCCCTACAATAATACACAGGCAATGATTTAAATCATATTCTGTGGAGAATAATTGCAACTATCGACGGTAAAATTCTGTACTCTGCATTTGACCAGAGTTCTTATACTACTGCTTAGCATCAATTTTTTTAACAAGCCCTCCTATATAAAATTCAGATTTGAGCAAGCCCAGAAGACATTTTACCAGTGTAGGGCTTGTGGGCTTAATTAGTTAATTGACCATTGTTTCACTCGCAGTCTCTACTTGTGTACTATGCCTTAGTACATGAAGAAACTAAGTGACTGGAAATATTGGGAAGACAACTGGCATGGAGACCAGTATAATACCACAGGTGACAGTCTTATCCCCAGTTTGATTGAGAAAACACATCCCGGAAGTCAGCAACTTTAAACGACAGGTAATCCCCAAACAGTGACTGTTTTATCAGCACTAGCTGACAAGAATGAGAGATGTTGTGGATGCCAGCGACATTGGATCACTTTGTCATGATGTTCTGCTGCTGCAACACTTGGTAGTGGCTTTAACAGGTCACCTGAAATGTATACAAGAACACAGGGCTGAAATATAAACATGAACACCGGTTTTTAACAGGTCACCTGAAATGTATACATAACAAGACTGCCAACTGTCACAAAATATGCCCATCTTAATCTTAGGACACCAAGATTGGTGATAAGTGGTTGTACATGTACATTGAGCCAAATTTAGGAAGTTGACACTGTAAATTTCAAGAGTCATACTCGGAGTGACTGATTCGACATGACTGTTTATCAAACATACCCCGTAAGTTGTGATAACAGATATTCTGCCCCTACACATTCTGTCCAAATTTAGTGTTGATTGGACAAAGGCTTCTTAAGATATTGAGATCAATTTTAATTAATTTCTATAATTGAAGAGTGATAACTCTTGAGTGACTAGAGCGATATGGCTGAATATTTAACCAAGATATAATGGCCAATATGCCAAAACACTTTCTTACCAAAGTCGGTGGTGAATGGACAATGGCTTCTAAAGTTATTCAGCAAACAAGACCAGTTTTAGTAAATATCTATCATTGGGTGTTAACTCTCGGGTGACCCAAGCAATATGGCAAGTTATCAATTTTGTCCAAGATGTTATGCCAATACACATTCTGACCAATTCAGTGATGATTGGACAAAGGTTCCGATAATTTGAATGGACAACATATTTGAATGCCACCAGCCAAACCATCCACCTCAGGTAAATCTGTAATATGTCCAGTGTTTTTTAAAACAGGTGTACAAAAAGAGAACCTTAACAGGTGATTTTTTAAGAGAAAGAATGAAACCATAAATACTAACCATGCAGATCTGTCAGCACAATCGTTTTATCATAGGAGCTGGAGAGAAGATAAAGAGCATTCATGGAGAACCGTGCTGAACGACACTCGTCAGTGTGAGGTCGGAAACTCTGGATCCCGCGCGAGTTACGGATGTCATACATCATCACAGAGCCATCTTCATGGCCAGAACACAGGAGTCGCTCAGATGGGTCGACACATACAGAGGCAAATGGACTGCCTGAAATAGGGTAATACAAATAATTACTGTCACTGAATGTTTCTTCATTTCTGTTAGTATGGCAAAAAACTATGGTTTCTTTTCACACAAAATCTGTGCCACAATTAAAAAAGGTCTCTATCAGTTATACAAGCAAAAATGTCAAGCCTTAAATTTTTTATTTAGAATTATGATCGGTGGAGGGGCCCTCAAATGAAGCCTAGGAATATCAATTTTTGCAAGTTTTATAATTTGCACAGTATAACAACACCTTTTATCAAATACCAGTATTACACCTAAAATGATGTAAATCTTATTTAACAAATACATACAGGCTCTGCTCTGCAGAACTAAATATGACTGTGATGCATGAAGATGTGGAGGACATCAAAGGATTACCTTGCTTTTGTCACAATCTCAACATATCATTACAATCATCATGAACTTACCTGTATGACTGGGAACAACTGTGATGGGGGTGGAGGCCCTCAAATCCCAGAACCTGGCTGTCTTATCCTGGCCACCACTTACAAACATGCACCGACCCCACGTGTGCAAGGAATACACCACACCTTGAATGAATGAACAATCCATATCTGGCCCGAGTGTATTAAAAACATTTTCGTGCAAATTTACATTAATAATGAACCTTTGAGATCAAGTGTTATCTAAACTTACCAATAAGAGAAACGGAGTTGAGAGGAAATGGTCTCATAAGCTAAGTAAATAAAACATATATTTGGCGTATTTAATATGTCCATATTTGCATATTATCATCAAACATGTTACAATAATGACTCCTTAAGGTTAATTTTCACCATCCCCTCCATTATCCAGAAACAAAACACCCGTCACCTAACCTCTAACCCTACCTGAATGTCCGGCCATGGCCCTGACCGGCATGGCGGTCTCACAGTCTGTGACATAGATTTTGCTGTCCCCCGACCCACCACTGATGAGTAGGGAGGCCCTGTTACTGATGTCCTGCATAAACACAAGGTCCCGAACTGTCCCATCATGGAACGTCAACTCCATGTCATCCTCTAAAAAACACATTTTATGTTTAATGGTGATGTGATTGCTTTAAATATGTTGAAATTCTAAGTGAAAATCAAATCTGAAATCTAAGTGAAGTTCAATTTGAAATCTAACTGAAATTCAATCTGAAATCTAAGTGAAGGTCAGTTTGAAATCTTAGTTCATGTTTACACAAGATATAAACTACTTTTTAATGTAAAAGGGGCACAACTCTTGAGTGAGTTGGGTTATTCAACACATGATCAAACTTAACTAAGACGTTATGCTAACAAACCCTGTCACCAAGTTTCATCATAATTGGATAATAAATTCTTAAGTTATTTTCTGCACAAGGTGTTGCTGACACTGACACAGCTACCTACTCCAGAAGCAACATCTATGTGCCCTTTCAGGCGCCTCAAAAATCAGGTTAAGTTATAAAACACCAGAAATAAGTGACAATTTACACTTAGTAATGACATAAATGATTCCCTACCATCAACAGTGCAAGTGTCAATGTCGAATCTGTTGATCTTGATGGCCTTGTCGTTAGAGCCTGTTGCGATGAGGTCCCCCATTGGGCTCCAGGCAGAGCAGTAGATACTGCCTCTGTGGTGCTTGTGTTTCTGGTGTAGAACCCGGGTAGGGTAGGTCATGTGATCCGGTCTGCAATTACAGCAGAATATTTAGTGTGATAAGAATCATGTGATCTGGCCTGCAACTACAGAGAATGTTGCAAAAGCTTGAATCAAGAGATGATAAGTACATGTTTGTTGTTATGTTGATTATATGGTTTTTAAATTCATGAAATTGGACAGAAAAACAATAAAATAGGACAAATAAATGTTTGGCTATTCCATGAAATAGCATTTCGCTGTTTTGAATTTTAAGTATCTAAGTACATGTTATTAAAAGAGCAAAATGTAAAATCCTATAAGAGAATTGAAGAATTCAAAAAGATGCATTTACAAAATCATTACATAAGCATTGAGAATGTAGCTTGCATTAAATAAATTTCATTAAAGTTGACTACTGATGAAATACGTGCATATATTCTTAAAAAAACAAAATCGAGCCGTACTGCAAGTTTGAGAGGTCGGGAAACTGGCAGATACGGAGAGTTTTTGTGTTGGACCCAACTAGGTATAGGTCCCCACTGGGATGGAACGCAATGGTTCGTATTGCCTGCATGTCTTCCAGCGTTGTCACGGGGATGAACCGAGACTTGTTGGACTGTGCTGGCTGAAATGTATTGTAATTTACATATAGCAGTTTTGACTTTCTCCTATGGATTTATAACCTTTAAATGCTGTCTTCCATGCTTTCCTAGAAAGTTGAAAATATCTTAATGGAAAATTATTTAATCTACACCAATTTTAAGTGTGATTCAACCCCTAATGCTATACCTGTTTTTAAACAAGAGTGCTGCTGAGCGAACGCCAATGCATTCTGTTGTTTTTTTAGTCAAAAAGAGGTAAAATTTAACAATTATTAAAGAAGGAGTTATGGGCCTTTCTGTACAATTGTGAATTGTACATGTTCAATTTCAGTTGTATATCTTGAACATTTTTTTGCGTTCAGGCCAGTGTTTAATGTTTTTGCGTCTACAATACCTTGGATGAAATGACACCTTGTTTTTTTCAGACTTTTGAGAAAAAAACAACACTATATAAAGTATTAAAGCACAGATAATTCAATATTGATCTTTAAACCCACCTTTTTCCTGGTGTGAAGAGGTGAGTCCAGGTCGGACATATGTAGACTCTTCTCCTGCTTGGGTGGGGCCCGGGGCTGGACTCGACTGGGGCTCTCTGTAATAACCACAATATAATAGTTATGGAAAGTACTAAATTTCATCTTTCATGTACATATGTAGCAGGTATTTGCTTCATTGAATTGTGTTGATATAAACATTCATCCATTTAAACCCATATGTACTCTATCCAAACAAGTAATGAGCATGGCATTAAGGTAACATTTTTGCACAGTTTTGCTTACACCTTGATACATGTATTGCATGAATTCTGATAATTAATAAACCATTTGTTAGGTTCTTTCTGGTTTTCGTCCAACCCTATTTCTTTGCACCTGACCATAATTTTTTATTGGCACCAGACCAAAATAAATCTTAGTATTCTTTAGTTGTTTTTTGTTATATCTTTTCCGTAGGTTACTGCAACAGAAAGATGCATAAAAGAATTGTAATTATATAGTTCTCTAGTAAATGTTGATGCAGACAAAATGTCAATAAGTGAGAATGTTCAGTTACACATTAACCCTAACCTTCCAACCCCATTTTGAGAGACAGTGAAATTGAAATAAAAAAATAAAAATGTCTTGCCTTACTTCAAAAGAGTACTTAATGAAATCATGTTAAGTAACACCTTTTTGTCTTTCTAAAAACATACTTTAAAATGGTGAAACACACATGTATTTTTGTTAGTTTCGCTAGGAAGAACACCAGTCTACAAACACATCATGCACAGAAAAGTAAGAAAACAACAACAAACACAACAGCAAAAAATCAACAACAAACTTGAAAATGAGCAACACTTGTTTGATATATTTTAGTTATAAGGGTGTTTTTTTGTTATGTTGTTAGTAACTAAGCTTTTCAATCATTTATAGCTCTTCCCATCACAAGAAATGCCCTGAAAAGTTGCAAGGTTAATGTGTGAGCTATATAATGCACATCATTCCAAGATACCTGAAGCTTAGTTAATTGGTACAGCAATACCAAAAGAAGAATAAAATCTTGCTCATTCTTGGAGATGCCGATGCATTAAACATAATACTATGTTATTGTCAATCAATATATGTTGTTCATGTATCAGGAACCAGTGCTAGTTGACCATATTCTGCAGCACTTCAGATACCAATATTTACACTCCTTTTGCACTTCCTTAAGAGGAATTCATATGCTTTCAATAGCGTTCATATTCTGACGAATGCAACATCTTTGAAATACAACCTTCTATCTTCTTGGAGTTGTTATATTTATCGATGTAGTAAGATTATTGCAGAGAAACTAATATAAATAATGAATGCCAATAGAAACATTGAATAATTTAGAGTTGTGGTTCAGCTATTTATGAAAACATTTTGTCGATGCACGAATAATAATTGTCCATTGGACTTAATTAATCTGAACTGACCAAGTGTTCTGAACTGCAATACTTTTTAATACATTTAATCCTTCATTCAAATGCTCAGGTTTTCAAACTGGAGGATAATTTAAATTTCAACATTCAAGGGAATCTAGTAATTGGTCGAAACAGTTCTTTTATGCGATCATCACTGTACTTTTACCAATCAATCATTTCTCACTCTGCATGCACAAACAGTACTCTGACATGCCTTTTTCAACTCTGTGTCATGTCCATTAGTTTATCCATTCCATGCATGTTAACTTTTAATGTTCAATTTTCATTCCCAATCCAGTCCATTGAAAACATCCATTCCATGTATGTTAATGCTGATATTTGTCTCAAACTTTCCAAGCTCCATGTATGGGTTCATTTATTTTAATCCAAAGTGCGATGCAACAAACAGTAATAAATGCTCATAGTGTTCCATGTCATGTCTATAAGTCGATCTTTTCAATGTCATGTCTATAAGTTGATATATTTAATAATGTCATGTCTCCAGTTGATCTATTCAATGTCATGTCTATAAGTTGATCTATTCAATGTCATGTCTATAAGTTGATCTATTCAATGTCATGTCGATAAGTTGATCTATTCAATGTCATGTCTTTAAGTTGATCTATTCAATGTCATGTCTATAGTTGATCTATTCAATGTCATGTCTATAAGTTGATCTATTCAATGTCATGTCTATAAGTTGATCTATTCAATCTCATGTCTATAAGTTGATCTATTCAATGTCATGTCTATAGTTGATCTATTCAATGTCATGTCTTTAAGTTGATCTATTCAATGTCATGTCTTTAAGTTGATCTATTCAATGTCATGTTTATAAGTTGATCTATTCAATGTCATGTCTATAAGTTGATCTATTCAATGCCATGTCTATAAGTTGATCTATTCAATCTCATGTCTATAAGTTGATCTATTCAATGTCATGTCTATAAGTTGATCTATTCAATGTCATGTCTATAGTTGATCTATTCAATGTCATGTCTTTAAGTTGATCTATTCAATGTCATGTCTATAAGTTGATCTATTCAATGTCATGTCTATAAGTTGATCTATTCAATGTCATGTCTATAAGTTGATCTATTCAATGTCATGTCTATAAGTTGATATATTCAATGTCATGTCTATAAGTTGATCTATTCAATGTCATGTCTATAAGTTGATCATTTCAATCTCATGTCTATAGTTGATCTATTCAATCTCATGTCTATAAGTTGATCTATTCAATGTCATGTCTATAAGTTGATCTATTCAATGTCATGTTTATAAGCTGATCTATTCAATGTTATTTTAATAGTTGATCTTTTCCTTGTCATAGCTTTTAGTGGATTATTCCATGATCTGTTTATTACTTTAACTATTCAATGGCATGTGTATTAGTTGGTCTATTCAATGTCATGTCTATTTAAGGAATGAATTGCGGGGTTGATGTCATTATCGGGGTATGAACGCAGTTGGGTTGGTCAATGTGTGTGGAGTCCGAAGGACTCCACGCGTACTTTGACCAACCCAATTGCGTTCATATCCCCGATAATGACATCAACCCCGCAATTCATTGCTTATATTTACACCAATAGTTCATTATTTCATTCAAGAGTTGTTAAAAAAATACTTCATTTCATTTAAGAAAACCTTTCAGTAATCCGTTCTTACCCATTCTGTAAATAGAACGACCCGACTATAACTGGAAACATTTTTTTCAAATGACGTCACAATAACGCGGGAAAAGATCAACCACTTGAAATCACTTTAAAACGTAAAATTAAAACAATTCTGGTACGAATATATTTAAAATATAATAAACTTACACTTTTAAAAATGTTGATCTATATTTTACGGGACCTGCAGACACAATACAACCAATAACAAGATCAATAGCTTTCATGTATATTGTTATGCAATGAAATACGATCCGAACATATCCGAAGATGAACGCAATTGCCGAAAGGCAGTTCATTTAAGGAACGGAAGTTGAGGTGTAAATATTAATTAATAAACTCCATGTCATAATTATAAGTTAGTCTATTCAATGTCATGTCTATTAGTTGATATATTCAATGTAATGTCTAATAGTTGAAATATTCCATTTAATGTCTATTAGTTGATCTTTTCCATTTGATGTCTATTTGTTTTTTATCTATTCCATTTAATGTATATTAGTTGATCTATTCCATGCATGTTGCTGCTCTTATATCATCATTCTTTAACATTCCACGCATTATTGCAAACAGGCTTTTTTCACAAACATGGATGCATTCCCTTTAACTCGTTGCAACAAGCCATTCAACATCACCTGTGGCCCCCTGTGCCCGTGTTTTTCTGATCCCAGGTGCTGCCCGCAGGTTGATGTTGCTAGGGCGGCTGGCAGCTGCCTTGGTACTAGGCCTGGGCAGTGTCTGGCTTCGGACTTCCTGGGAACCACGCCTTGCAGCTGGTTGTTTTCCAGTGCTTGGTCTAGGAAGAGTCTTGCTGCCATCTGTGACTGGTTTTCTATTCACAGTTGGAGTTTTAGTGGACTGTGATCTTCGTAAACCAGTCTGGCCTGCTGCAGCGGGGGCCTTTGTTCCTTGTTTCCTGTTGTTTGTTACTGGTAGTTTCTTTGTTGCCTTGTCTGATTTTGCTTTTAAGATAGTGAGTTACACATTTGCTACTTAATTCCATGTCTACCTAATTTCATCAACCATTCCGTAAGTCTTTTTAAAGAAGATTTAAATATAATACCTTCAGGTCTAATCAGACAGAAATCTAACTCATAAAAAGATAACTTAGCAAAGGTAGTGTTTAAATATTTTAAATAAATGAGCAAAGCTGGAAAATTCCATGTTTTATACCTTTAATTGATGTGTAAGGTGGAAGAAGAAAGGTTATGTAAGTAGAACACTGCTGGCTAATTGAAGTGGTATTAGTATTAATAAGTTAGAAACCATCTGTACAATACCTATTCCATTGCCTGAGACCTTGTTTTTCATGTCAACACGTTCAGGGATGGGGGGTGTGCACTCATTATCAAAAGGAGATAATCTTTCACATACAGGTGGTGAGAGTGATCTGGCCTTCCTTTCACTTGATAGGAGCTCTGTCACAGCACTGGGACCTGCTGGACTTCCACTGGGTGAGAAATCTGCTACATTGAGAGAGGAGTCATCACTAAGTCTCAATACTGGTGGGGGTTGTTCCCCTAAGTCTGAGCTGTTTTCACAATCATTGAGAAAACTTGGTGTTTGTCCCAAATTTGCATGAAAAGGAGTTTCTATCGGAGTAAAATCTGGATCATTCATGGGTTGTCTTCGTTGGTTTGGTGTGCTCGTAACTATATGTAAGTGTAGAGAGTTGTGAAAGTTTACAACATACATAATGAAGACAAAACAATATAGAGTGAATAGAGTAAATGAAATATGGATAAAATGCTGAAGTTTCAGCGACATCATAGAACAACTTTGAAAGAAGAGACACAATATAACATAACATTAGAAACATTAAAGGAAGACATAACTATACTCAATAGTGGCATATATTCATAATAATTATAGTAAGGAAACTATAGGACATATTAAAATTGGTATTCTAACGAAAACATATTTTTTACTATTCACATTAATACTGAACATATATTTAAAGATCAATTGAACAGAGTGCTTACAATAACCAAAACATGAACAATTAAGATGGAAAAAAGTTATGTACCTTGCCCTTTTCCTAGTTAAAATAAACATTCTCAAAAAACTAATGAATCAAGAGTACAAATCATGTACATCTATAAATACATAGATGTAATACTTTTAAAAATATCTAAATATCACCAAACATGCAAAATATAATCATATACCAACAAGAACAAAGTGAGCCTACCCTGCATGACCTTCTGGAGGTTTTTGTTTTCAGGTTTTCTGAGAACGTCCCCCTGTATCGAGGCCGGAAAGCTTGACTCTACTGTACGGTTGTCTGCCTCTTGAAGTCTGTACAAAATAGACAAACAAAATGTTTTCTTCTTTTACAACCAATTAAATAATGTTTTCTTCTTTGACAATCATCAAAATTAAAGTGTTTTCCAGAACAAGCCAGAATACTAACACAGTTTGTATTTGTATAAAAAGGTTACAACCCACAAGCAAGAATGCATACAACCAATATCTTTTATAAGCCAAATGTTGCTTTATTCTGGCTTGCAGACTAGTTCTTATTTCAATCAATGCTTTTTCTTTATAATGCAAGGTAACTGAATTGAAAAATCTAAATATTTGTCAAAATATATACATGTACCAATGAATTTAAATATTGCTCATGGACGTCAAAGTTTACAGAGCACTATTTGTACGACAGTTGTCAATGGGGTTAAAGTATGTGTTCAAAGAGAAACCAAAAACACATTTTAAAACATATTATTTCACCTTGAGAACACCATAAGCTGAATGCAACTTGTGAAATATACCTTTTGGTGCTAACTCAGTGAAAAAAATCCAAGGAACTGAACGGATTTTGCGTGCCAAATTGTATGTGAATGTAATTATATTTCAGAAATTATGTCCCAGTCCTGTTTAAGCTTGAATGTAAGAGCAACAGTGAAATATCATTTATATTTCACCATTCAATCTCTAGAATTCTCTGTAAACCATCGGAACACATATAATAAAACAATCCATTCGAAAACCATATCGATTTTTTTTTATTTACATCTTTAATAATCGTACGGTAAAGAATATTTTTTAAAAGTGCTCAGATGCAACTATGAAATTCAGCTATGCCATTCAAGAAACATTTAAAATAAATAATACCGTACAACAAAAAATTAAATTACCCGTAACATACGGTAAAATTGGCCTTATTGGAAGATCTCTTACTGCTCTAAATAACATTCTCATTTCTAAATTGTTTAACATACTTGTATATGCAGATCCAAACAAAATATGCAAGATGTATATATATATATTGTAATAGGGGTAGAATTTAGGACAACATTTGGCAACATCTTTACCACTTTAAAAGTTTCCCTCAACACATTGTCAAGTTATGAAGAATGAGACTATCACATAAGAAGCCATGACAACTACAATACATCTAATATTTACCTGTTATCTAGCATCCTGTTATCAGATTCCCGAAGTTTGGTATCTGGGAGACTCTTCCTTTCTAGATCCTCAAGCTCTCGTGCATACTTCTCCCGCTGACGTTCCTGCTCCGCAAGCTTAGCCTGGTGGAAAAGAAAGCAACATTTGAAGTTGTTTTTTATACATGAAGGAGAACCTTTGTACAGCTCGGAGCTGTAATCTCTCGTGGATCCATTGCTCTCATCTTAGTGATGTTCTGATTATCGATTTTGCAACGGTTGACTGTCATTCAGCAGCCAATTGTATAAACAGATTTACCCAGGGTAATATTTTACCGGCGGTAATTTTTCTGGTAAATTGGCGGTAAGCAATTGTATAAAACAAAATTAAGATTTTACCAAGCTATTTACCGTGGTAATATTTACCCTCCTCCTAGAGGTGGGTAAATTGATTTACCGTCTCAGTTACCAGATTCAAGATGGCCGACCAGACATAAACAAACGCTCGATTCACAACTCATTTTGTCGATTTTAAAGACAAATTGAAACTTCGTGAATAGAAAACTGTTCCATTACATCCATATCAATAGAAGACAGGAATACAGAGGTAAGAAATCGCCAATAATCACCGTGTGAACAAATTACTGCATTAAAAATATTCCAACGAAAACAGTTCATGTACAAAAACAGTGACACAAGAAATCGGAAGCTTAAGAATGTATTTACCTTGTTTCGCGTTTAAATAATTCCAAAATCTTCAATGCAATGGTTCGAGACCAACACTTGATTGCAGGTCTCGACCTTACTTTGTTGAAATGTATCCCACTTTGCACATATTTTGAGTATATTGCAAATAAATATTTACAATCAAATTGAACCGCCTGTAAACATTGAATAAATGACAGCTATGACGTCATTTTCTATGAAGAATACCCTCAGTCTATAGTCTATTTCTACAGTTTTCTTTTATATAGAGGCACAAAACGAAATACTGTATAGAGTGCATTGATAATATAAAAGTTAACTGTATATTTGATAAAAACAACAGCTGTGGTATGACAACATACCGAAGTATGATTTTTTTGAGTTTGTTAAAATGTATATAAATTATACTGTTACATATACTGTACAGTTCTGTGATTAACATATTTATGTTCAATACAATTGTACACAACTATTTCATAAAATTTTGTGATAATGAATATGAATAATCATTTTAAGCTTTTCATCAGCGGAAGCCAGCAGAGCCAGTGTGATGTTAGAACATATAACAGAAACATGATTAAAGACACCAAAAGCAGTGAGGTAATAATAAGATGTTTTTTTCTTCTTCTGTAAATTATCAGTACTGTCATTTGAGTGAAAGCAACATATTAATAACTGGTTTGTTTATTGTTAAAGCCATCATTTCTTACCGACGCTCTTGTTAACTTATCTTTCAAATTTAAAGAAACATTGGCCTCTCCGGAACGCCGTCACCCCCCCCCCCCCCCCACCCCCTCATATGCATATTTCCATATCCGCATCCAATATTCATTAATCAGCCATTTAAGATATGAAGCTGATTTTCACAGACAACATATAATTTTAATGATTACAAACTAATTTTACTTATCTTTAGATTGCTACCAGTGGAAGACCAAGGTTATATGACAAATGTGCCGTCAAGAAAACATCACAACATGAACTTCATGGAGCCGCTAGTGAATTATATGCTGTTTAACATTGCTGATTCTGGTTATTGGTATCTACATAAGAATCGACATATATATATGCTACAAACAAGATCAAAGAAAAAGATTCAAGATCATTTGGTCATTAATAATAAACATAACTGATATATTATACAAATGTCGCATGTAGTTTAACAATCTTATGAATTTGCAAAGTGGTTGGATGCAGCATTTAATAAATGGAATTCTTCAAGAAATGACATTTCACATAGAAGATATAGAAAATATCAAGTACATTTATAATATGTGTCTGTATTGACACAAAAAAGAATCAGTGGTGTTTTCTTACATATATTCTTAATTTCAGCAATAATTCAGTTTAAAATATAACAATGGACCCCCAGCTTTAATTAACAAATACATGGAATACTGAAACAATGGTACATATTAGATTAAAGATATGAATTATTGATCACTTTAATGAGAATCAATTCTATGAAACTCAGTGCATCATTTCTATGACAAGTTGAAACTGACTATAAAAAGGTGTCAGCGTGAGAAAAACGGAAGATGCCATTCAAAGATATTTTTTGAATTTTGTGTTAGCAAGTGTAACTTCTTGTCAGTTAATTTCTGTTTTTAAATTATTCAGATATATTGTGTCATTATGACTTGCAAATCATTGCAATAATGTTCGCATTTTTCTGCGGTATTCGTTGACCGTTTTGTATGAAGTAAAGAGTAACACCCCTGAATTCAGAATAAACCTACCCCTTGCAGTGTTGCATACATGTGTTTTATTTATCAGCCACGGGAGTAGCTTATAATACTTTGTACTGTTTTGTTGAATATTTACCAGGTAACTTGTTGGGCCAATTTGATGAATTTTGTCATTAACCTGCCTTTTAGATATATTTTTTTATAAAAATGGAATGTGGACATTCATTTTTTTATAAAAAAGATACCTCCAATCTGACAGCTGTGCGGGAAAATGACGTCACTCTATTGCATTATGGGACATTTTGGTAAAATTTACCCTGGTAAATTTACCGCCTTGGTAATTTCTTTTATACAACGCATTTATCGCCATGGTAATATTACCACGGAATTTACCGGTGGTTTTACTTACCGAGGTAATTATTTACCATTGTTTATACAATTGGCTGCAGAAGGCATGTCGGGAGATGCAACGGCAACTATTACAGCATTTGTATAAGTCTTATATTATGCGTAAATGTTCTCAAAATGTCAAGACATATATCATTGTTGTGTACGTTTAATTACCGAAATACGACGATAATTATCAAAATACACAAGACACTTATCGAAATATGCCTTTTATACAGTTTTTGTTTGTTTGTTTTTTTACTTCAATATATGTTATAAATACTTTACCAACCTCAATTTTTCGGCTCCGATTTTGACATTTTTCCGCTGCGTCCTATCTTATATATTAAGGGGTTTTACCCGTTTTCTCAACGATTTTTTTTACCTGCGTCCTATCTATGCTAGCGTCCTATACATGATATAATTTAAGGTAATCGAAAAATGATTGGTTGGCCTGAAATTGGTGACAATCGATTGTATTTGGTCATATTCAATCATCGATTTAACCGGCGATTTGTTGTTGTTTTTTTCCTCTCATTAGTTACGTTTAGTTAATTTCCGCCACTTTCTCCTTTGAGTATGTTTATGCTTTCGGAAGTGTTCAGTTGTTATCATTAACAGTATGGCCAAAAGCAAAAACAACATTAAATAACTTTAAAAGTACACATGACATAAGCATAGTTAAGCATTAAGGTTATTGTACAAGGATAAAACCACAATTCAGGTATTGTCATAAACCATTGTACTATCGATAATGGGTTACTTGAGTGAAAACGATTATCAACAGTCAAACTGGAACTGATTCCCAACACTACTCATCTATGCAGTATGCCCTTACTTCCAGCAGCTGTCTCTAGTATGTGTACAGCTTGGAGCTGGAGTCTCCTGGCTACCTGACTCTCATCCAAGCAGTATGCTCTTTCCTACAGCAGCTCTCCCTGGTATATTTTGTACAGCTCAGAGCTGGAATCTCTTGTGGATCCCTGGCTGTCATCCTTGCAGTATGCCCTTACATCAGCAGCTGTCTCTAGTATGTGAACAGCTCATAGCTGGAGTCTCTTGTGGATCCCTGGCTGTCATCCTTGCAGTATGCCCTTACATCAGCAGCTGTCTCTAGTATGTGAACAGCTCATAGCTGGAGTCTCTCGTGGATCCCTGGCTCTCATCCTTGCAGTATGCCCTTACCTCCAGCAGCTGTCTCTGGTATGTGTACAGCTCATAGCTGGAGTCTCTCTTCTCTCATGGATCACTGGCTCTCATCCTTGGGCTATGCCCTTACCTCCAGCAGCTGTCTCTAGTATGTGTACAGCTTGGCGTTGGGAGTCTCTCTCTGATCTCCAGCTCTCATACATGCAGTTGCCCTTACCTCCAGCAGCTGTCTCTAGTATGTGTTCAGCGCAGAGCTTGAGTCTCTCTTGTGTCTCCAGCTCTCATCCATGCAGTATGCACTAACCTCCAGCAGCTGTCTCTAGTATGTGTACAGCTCATAGCTGGAGTCTCTCTTCTCTCATGGATCACTGGCTCTCATCCTTGGGCTATGCCCTTACCTCAAGCAGCTGTCTCTAGTATGTGTACAGCTCATAGCTAGAGTCTCTCGTGGATCTCCAGCTCCCATCCATGCAGTTTGCACTTACCTCCAGCAGCTGTCTCTAGTATGTGTACAGCTCGGAGCTTGAGTCTCTCTTGTGTCTCCAGCTCTCATCCATGCAGTATGCACTTACCTCCAGCAGCTGTCTCTAGTATGTGTACAGCTCAGAGCTTGAGTCTCTCTTGTGTCTCCAGCTCTCATCCATGCAGTATGCACTTACATCCAGCAGCTGTCTCTAGTATGTGTACAGCTCGGAGCTTGAGTCTCTCTTGGGTCTCCAGCTCTCATCCATGCAGTATGCCCTTACCTCCAGCAGCTGTCTCTAGTATGTGTACAGCTCGGAGCTTGAGTCTCTCTTGTGTCTCCAGCTCTCATCCATGCAGTATGCACTTACCTCCAGCAGCTGTCTCTAGTATGTGTACAGCTCGGAGCTTGAGTCTCTCTTGTGTCTCCAGCTCTCATCCATGCAGTATGCACTTACCTCCAGCAGCTGTCTCTAGTATGTGTACAGCTCGGAGCTTGAGTCTCTCTTGGGTCTCCAGCTCTCATCCATGCAGTATGCCCTTACCTCCATCAGCTGTCTCTGGTATTTGTACAGCTCGGTGCTTAAGTCGTTCTAGGGTCTCTAGCTCTCATCCATGCAGTATGCCTTTACCTCCATCAGCTGTCTCTGGTATTTGTACAGCTCGGTGCTTAAGTCGTTCTAGGGTCTCTAGCTCTCATCCATGCAGTATGCCTTTACCTCCATCAGCTGTCTCTGGTATTTGTACAGCTCGGTGCTTAAGTCGTTCTAGGGTCTCTAGCTCTCATCCATGCAGTATGCCTTTACCTCCATCAGCTGTCTCTGGTATTTGTACAGCTCGGTGCTTAAGTCGTTCTAGGGTCTCTAGCTCTCATCCATGCAGTATGCCTTTACCTCCATCAGCTGTCTCTGGTATTTGTACAGCTCGGTGCTTAAGTCGTTCTAGGGTCTCTAGCTCTCATCCATGCAGTATGCCCTTACCTCCATCAGCTGTCTCTGGTATTTGTACAGCTCGGTGCTTAAGTCGTTCTAGGGTCTCTAGCTCTCATCCATGTATTAACCCATTGTCAAGGAAGTAAATCTTGCATTTGATCTACATACCTGTTGATCAGTATGCCCTTACCTCCAGCAGCTGTCGTTGTTTCTGGTACTCCTTGTAAAGCTCAGAGCTTGAGTCTCTCATGGATCCCTGGCTCTCTGACCTACCATCATCACTTGACCTGCAGAAAAGGGGTACAGTGAACATTATGATGGCTTAGCACCAGCCCACAAATCTTGCACTAGTTACGGTTTGTTTAATTTTTAACTGTTACAAATTCTTAAACCAAGTCATGGTGGCCACGTAAGAATTCTGTTGATTTAAAAAAATGAAGGCTGAACAAGTGATGTAAACTATTTCAAATGCTGCATTGGGCCATGTTTAGTTTTCAGCATCAGCATGTGATTTAATATCCTAGACTAGTTATTCCTTACCTATTGTCCAAGGTGACGCTCCGTGTAGGAGACTGTGACCTTTGAGGAGCAAATGGTTGAGACTGCTGTAGCCTTATGGACGACTGTGGAGTCTTGTTGTGGAAGCTTGTAGACATTCGAGGTGGTATGGCACTCTGCTGTGGATCTGAGGGCGGACTTTTCAGCTCTTGAATACTCTGTAACTGTGTGGGTTTCTGAGGTACATGTGCTGGCTGTTGTTGCACAGGAACTTTATCTGGTTGTGGACGTTTTTGTTCGAGATTTTCTCTGACAGCTGTGACTGTGTCAAGTTTTTCAGCCTCTACAAACAGCTTATGCATTGACATTTCCATTGGATTCCGAGATTTGAGACTTTGTGTCATAACTCCTGGGATCACAGATTGAGAGAGAAGGTGTCTACCAGAATATGAAGCGTTCATCCTTCCATGCCAGAGACCACTAGTTAAGCCATCAAACTGAGGATTCAGTGATCTTGACATTATATCAGCTGACCGTGGCCTAGATGAGGGCACTGCCGAGTGAGGGAACATCTTTGGTTTGATTGGGGTGACAAGAATTTGCTCACTCCACGAAGCCTCTAATGACGGTTTCATTAAAGGACGAATATCCAAACTAAGCGATTTTTGTTCAAAAGGAATCCCATACACATCAGCAGGAACCCCTTGTAGCCAAGAAAGCAGGCTTAGATCGGCATCGCTAAATCCACTGTCCACTAACAAGGAAGCGTCCTTCACTTCAATCTCCCCTGACCCTTCCTTAGATGCTTGTTGCTGACAAAATTCTATACAAGATTCAAACAACAGTCCCTTTAACAGCAGCTGTAAAAGCCGATCATTTTGTGACATGGACATTTTACTGTCATTTTTATCGATTGGCATGAACTTTTCGACAAGGATGTAAGCACTTCTAAAACACTCCACTCTGGCATTGCTTGGATTCCAGTCATGGTAATCACTGTGGTCCGACAGTTTAGGCAGGGTGAGTAACAAACACAGATTACTATAATCCTCCTTAGTCGGACAAAGGTTTTCAAGGCTGTTTAAAGTTTTAACAACTTCCTCCACAGTGAATTCATAATTCTGCATCACATTAGGCTCAGACTTTATACAAAGAAGTTCAAGGTATTTATGCTTCGTCACAAGATACTTCACCTTCTTAGCATCAAAACCGCCAATTGTTTCAAGAGGCTGTATAAAGTCAATAACATCATCCCACTGTCCATCAAGAATTAGCTGTCTCAAAAAAAGCATGTCATCTGAGAATTTTCCATTGATCACTCCTGTCTCCCTCTCCAAGGCCAGCATGGATATGTTCAGTTCTCGGTTCTGAAGAAACTCCGAAATGAGCTTCACAACATCGGCCTCTATCATGGTAATTGTGGCTGGAGGCATTTTGAAGTCTGAAAATATATATTTAAAAAATAATATATTATTAATTGAGCATGGAGGTACTAAGGGGCGAAATTAAGGGTTAAATTATGTTCTTTTGTTGGTGAATGGATTGACTTAAAGTTACAACCCTGTACGCAGGAAATTAAGTCAACTTGCTTATTTTGACACTCATGTTTAAGACTACACTTATATGGATCTCTTTCGTTTGTTAGATTTACCACACTAAAGGTGACAGTCCTGAATGTCAACAAATTATAAATCAGGAAGCTTTAATATTGCAAAGGTCTATCCTGAGATTTACACCCTAACAGTACTGTACACAAACTCATGCAGTTGTTACTTCATTTAACAATCTTAAGCAAGGGAACAAATCACTGTGTGGTGTTTTGTTACAATATGTTTTGAGGTTTATTATAAGCTTCACTTCCCTATTAGTGAAACGACAACCTTTTTTAAAAATTGAGTAGTTGGGTGAGGCTAACGTTAAGGACAAGGCCTGTCTATGTTAAAGGGTATACATGAAATATACATGGTCATGGTACACTGTGTTAGTACCTGAATCATAGTTCATATCACTATTAATATGTGATATGCTATTTAACTTCAATATAATTAAGTAAAGACAATTACTTGCATTCAAGGTTTTTGTTGTTTTTGTATGAACTTCTAAGCAGGAACATGTAAAATGTGCTGGTTATTAACCTCCTGCGTTTAAGAGTCAGCATGTGACTTTGTTTCTTTGATCAAATATTTACTTGATTAGTTCGTAGGTGCATTAATAATTCACAGATAGCAAGTGAACATAAATTAATAATTTCTTTGTTCAAAATCACACACCCTGACTGTGTTTTCAGTTTGCAAAAATGCTTAATTGACATTCAATGTCTTCACTATTTTATATTCTTGAAGTTGATGTGGTAGCATCTTTATTTATGACCATTAATTTACCAATCAAGTGATAATTGACATGGGTATCTGTGCTGGGCAAGTGTCATAAACTCGGTGATGTAGATTCAAAGTTTGAAATAGCAAGAGATTTTGAATTTGCATGAAATTTCATGCCCGTGAATGATTTCACAGAATAATGTAAATCAAATCAAGTAAAATTGAAACTTATTCCTTAGTATGGGGTTTATTTTGCGGATTATGAATCTTCCATGAAAAATGATGCAAAGGGTCCAAACCTATTCAAAGTATTAAGGAAAACAAAATGCTTCTTCTTCCTCCAATAAAGTGCATCACATGCGCGGGAGGGTCAATATTAACAGTTTAAAAACAGGTAAAAACATTTCTATCAACAGTCTAACTCTATATGGAAAGAGCAGCCCCAGTCTTGAAGACATCAAGGGAGGGGCCATTGACTATGCTCTCTGGAAGCTGATTCCACAGACGAATACCAAAAGGAATGAATGTTGTTCTGTGTGTGTCTGTCCTGCTGTATGGAACCTTGAATCTGGACAGGTGTCCTCTTATTGCTGCACCTTGTGGATGGTGGCGAGTTTTTTTTGCAAAGTGTACCACTCATATGGGTGAAATACCCAAGAACGAATCATGACAGAAACTCATTGTGTATGAATCATGGGTATGAATTTTGTATTTGTAATTATATCGAGTGTATTTATGTTTGAACTGGGCTTACATGCTGATTCCCATCTTTCTTTTCATATAACCCTTGAGGATTATTTGCAAGTGTTTGGAAATATTGTCGAGGAGTCATGATAAGTTTTTATATTATATCCAATGATGTGATTTAAAGCCCAAACGTGTGGCATCATACATTTGTACACATTCTGCAGTCGGCATGTTGTGACTGTGAGTCAACAAATTTAGGTGACACCAAGAAAACTGCAGTCATCATAAATACTTTTAATACTGTATGGAAAACGCGTAAAGACAAACTTACATTTGAATAAATGGCACTGGTGCTAACCAATATTTTATGACGGATTATAAAGAAAACCGATTTTTACTCATCATCATAGCGAAAACATGTTGAACGTCGGCCATTATTATGCGCATAGGTGGCGTTGTGAACAAGACTGATTCTACCAAAAAATGTTTCAAAAGTCTATTCCCTGTAAGCAAACCGAAACCAGTCTACCAATTGACATTTGTGCGGGAAAGTGGGCGTATTCGACTTTCTGACGTCATTTTGTAAACAGTTACATGCGGGATTATTTGAATTGTTGACAAGCAATTATGATCGACATTTTGTTTCGTTTCAGTGTAGTGAACACTGCATTCTCGACTATAGGCAAAGAAATCAAAGCGTTTTACTTCAACAAACTTAGTAATCTTGGAGGAATCTACTTACACCTGTTCAAAACATGGATTGCATGCATGTTCTTGGAAGATGTTTGGCAACAAGAACTTGAATGGCAGGTAAATAATTTTTTAAAGAATCGAAAAAAAATTGGAAGTTAATACTGTACATATTCAAGTCATTGACGACGTATGAACATATACACATACTGGGTCTGTGGATACTATAAATCTGTCAATGTATTTATAATCATTTTTAATAATAATATTTTTAAAATGACGTAAATTTAAATGCATCTCTTTCACTATTCAACTGTTCTATTTTTCAATATTTCAGGCAACAGAGATGACATGCTTCCTGTTCCTATTAACATCTGCTTACCTAGATTTGGTGCATGCAGCTTCAAGTTACATGTCCTTCTTGAAAGTTCCATCAATTATGCAGGCATCTGAAATTATACAGCACATCACCTTCTTCCCAACACTCTGGACATATGCCCAGGCACAAGTAGTGAAAGCAGTATTCTTTTTTCACGCACACCTTCTTGGAACAAACAACCAATACAGCTGGATATCATCTTGGACCAACCCAGGACTTTCTATGCTTCTGCTGGCATTGATGTTGTACATGTGCCACAGGGGAAATGCTGGACAACGACGAGGATCAAAGCGAAGGAAGTCATCTGTCTATGGAACACCCTTGACCAGAACACGTGCACCTTCAGCAAGAATTCAGGCACGCATACAGGCGGACACACCATCACGATCAACGCGTAGTCGACCTTCTGCCAGATCAGGAGGAAAATAATTTCAAATCCATAATTTTTACTGTTTTTGCTTAAACTTATGCCTTTTTGTTATGTTATTGTTATTAATGTTTTATTGAAAGTTTCCTCTTTTATTGCAATACTTGATGCCCCCCTCACAGGGCTTTTTCTATAGTACCCACCGGTCCGACTATCGGACCCATTCCCAAAGCAAAATACAAGATATTTTTTCCCAATCTTCAGAAAAAAATCCCAATCCAAAAAAAAATAATTTTTTTTTTAAGAAATTCTTTTTACCTGTACTGATTCATTTTCAACATCCTAATAGATTATGTGATGTGAAGTTTTTTTGGTAATTGAACTCAGAAATCATTGCTTTTCATCACATTCAGAGATATGAAATATTATCTGTCATGATTTATTGCAATGGATATTTACACCCCAAGGATTGATATTTCAGCCATTGTGGGTCTTTTAAAGGGAAAATAAACTAATATTAAATCATTTCCTAATTCACAGGAGACTAGACAGCCTTTTCTTTTCACTGTAAAATTTCCCAATTTCCGCATTTTCATGTCGCAAAATTTCCCAAAATGTCTAGGGTCTTTCCCCAAAATGGGAAGAAAAAGCCCTGCCTCAAAAAAAAGAGACTATGGTCACAATGTAACTAGACTAGTAATATCTTGTCAGGCTGACTACCAATCTGGGAAGGAATATAATATGCAACTTAGTTCATCAATCCCCATTTTGTGTTGCACCGAAGTATTCTGTAAGAATAACTTGAAATAATTTGACAGTAAAGTTCACATCATCAAGACACATCACTTTTAAGGGATTTCAAAAATATCCCAGACACAAACATTTACCACATTGAGATGACATGCAAAGGCCTAAAAAAAATTGGTTTGGTTTGGGTTGCATTCTTTTCAAAGATAGGTAGGGTACATGTAGGTAGACTTTTTTATTTTTATTTTTTATTAGGCTTTATATAAGAGTGTTATATTCATCATTGGAGAATGTAATGGTGTTGAAGTATTCTTCTGTATAAAGCATTCATGGTTGTAAACTACATATTGAAAAGCACAAAAATAAGGAAAAAAAAAAGTTAGTATTTTTTCATTTTTTTTTTACCCAAACCATATCTATTGTTTTTTAGGCCCAAGCACAGGTTCCAGCTAAATATGTTTAAGATAAATACCGCTGGTCAGATAGCTATATTTCAAGTCTGTTCCCAATATTGTTACCCCCCTATGAGGATTCGTAATTACTTGGCACTGATGTTCACCACTTGCCGTTCCAAAGTAAATGCCACATTTATCATTTATAGATTATAACCGTCATACAGCTATTTTCATGTCTGTTCCATAACTCTACAACTGCTGTAAATGTGTTTACAAGATTTATAACCATATGGCCAAGGATAGTTTGTTAGAGCTGAAGAAATCAATGGCACTAAGGCTACGGCAAAACCTCAATTTTTTTTCTTAAGGGCCTTTCACAGTGCAAAAGTTAATTTAAAGGACAAAAAGGTCAAGCCTCCTATCTATAATATTTGAGGTCTAAAAAGCAAATTTTGCTCAAATTTTCACTTAATTTTTAACCTGTGTCCTATCTATGGGTGTGCCTATACATGGACATTTACTGTAAATGAAAGATTTAAGAAATATTCTAGCACTATTGAGACTCAAAGTTTACCCAAATGCTGCAGATCCCTGATGTTTGCCCTCATATACCAGATAAGAATGCTCCAGAAGGCACTACAAAAATCCTCAAGAACTGTGTGCATTGTACCTATTGTCACAAAGCAACATACAGTAATATTCTGTGCAGTAATTTTATTTATGACAAATATATACAAGTACTACTGAACTATTGTACAACAAAACTATCAAGTGTGATTAAAAGTCATTTTATTTTTATGAAAATTGCATACAAATACCAATAAACTATAGTTCAACAACAATCTAGTAAGATTGAAAAATTCAACATCCTGTATTTTGAGCCTCATACTTAAGTTGCAACATGATTGTTCTGTTCACTGCAATGCTTAAATTGCTTTTATAACATTTAGCCTTACTTTCTTTGAAACATGACAGAAAACAAAATGATTTCTTCAATTACCTACAAAATGACATGAACAGAGTGATTGTGTATATACATCTCTACTTTTATTGGTACTTGAAGCTACCAGTTCAAGTTTAAGTATCAGTTCGACATTAATCATTTGTGAATATCTCTTTGTTACATTAAGGTTTATTGACAACTCACAAATAAACACTTCACTATCTTTATAACCTACTCTTATCAGTGTGATTTGTGGTTAACATGAGCCCTGAATATAGCCGACATGTTTTAAACTTGTCCTTTGAGCACAAAACAGGATTAAGAAGATCACATGTACATGTGTCATGTTAAAGTATCATATTTTTCACAATTTGTTTTTTGGCAATTTAAAACACAAATTTAATTCAGTTATTTTTGCGCCCCCTTCTAGCCCTTGGGCCCCTTCCAGAAGCCCCACCCCGTTTGGCCTTAGGGGTTGAAGACTTCTCACTGACATTCACAAACATTTCCTGGCTTTCTCCATCCTCCATTGTCTCCCCTGACTCCTCTTCATTTTTCTCCATATCCTCCCCTGCTGTTTCTTCATCTCCACCTTTGTCCATAGTTGTCTCCCCTGGATTGGACTCCTCATCAGGTTTGTTGTCCTCCTATTAAAAGGCAAAAACAAAATTTGCAATAAAGAAGCTATCAATACAATTATCAGTCAATGTCACTTAGTGTTTCATAAAATTATTGAAGAAATAACAAGAAAAAATAAGTTTTATTTAGAAAGATGCATGGTTGCTAAATTATATTTGCATCCCAATGGTATAGTTTTACATGGCCTATTTAATCCATTTGAGGAATCTTCACCCATGATCAAAATAAACAATACAATTGCAAATACCTTTTGTTCAGGAGTATCTGTGTTATCAGGATTGTCTGACTTTTCTCCTTCGGTGCCTGTACTACCGTCCTTGCTACCTTCCTCATTGGTTTCAATTCCTTCTGTAGGAGTTTTCTCCCCTTCTGCTGCCTCTTTGTCTTCCCCATTCAGTGCCTCTTTACTGTTTCCACTGGTCTCATTTTTTGTGTTGGATTCCCCGTCTTGTGCCTCTTCATTGGATTTCCCTGCCTGGTCCTCATTACTGGATTCAGCTCTTGATTCCCTTCGACTATTGGTTTCTGATTGGTTGGCTGAGTTATCAGAGGTGCTAGTTTTGGCTGGTGTTGCCTTCGCTTTTTTGGCATTCAGTTTCTTTGCAATGGCAGTCTGGAAACGTAAAATAATGTCACTGTCATTTTTCATTATTATGTCTTAAGTTTTATATAAATTTAAAACATTCACACCTTATATAATTTTGTTCACTGATTTATGTTGACAACAATTTTTACTTTTTACTTACTTTTATGAACAAACAAGGACTCAAAGATACTCATATGAACAGTTTGGTAAATCAAAGCCTTAACATAGCACAACTTATGCTTTTTAGCTGAATAGAGCATTTTAACAATAGAGCTCTTAATTAACTTTTTTTTATTATGTACCGGTATAATAATGATGTATATGTTGCACCATTTAAAATGTTCATCAAATGAACATTAACACCAATGAACACTAAACACTTTTCCTGTGCTATGGAGTACGGCAGTAAATTAGTGCTATGTTATCAAAGTTAGCATATTTGAGCCTCATTCTTACCTTGACCTTCTCATAATGTGGTTTGGACTGACAGTGTGTGACCTTTGCTGCCTGCTCATTGTTGTAGAACTTGCTACACACCTTGCAGAAGAACCCATACACAGGCACTATGAACGACTGACCTGAAATTGATTATCAATCCAGGTTATATCTTAAGATACGTATACAATGTACCTTACATTTATTGTCACATGTAAAGTCTGTTGAAAAAAGCTGAATTTATAAGTTCAATTGCCTTGGAAGTGTGATGTTTCAGTGTTATAAAAAATTTATCCAGGATTTTGTTTTGCATATAATCAGTGTAAATATAAATATTGAATGTTGAGGTAATGCGGTTCATCTATGTATGAAAACATTTATTCAATGCAGTTAGTGAAGTCAAAATACTTTAAAATATGATGTATACCATCATGAACCAACGGCATACACAGATTCAATCCTTATTCAAAATGAATCCAATTTAAAGGTTATGAGCTAATCTAAGAAACTGCAGAAGGATTGTAAATATTTGAATGTAAACATAAAGATTATTTTTCTGTCGAGCCAACATCCTTTCTATATCTACCATCTTACTGTTGTGTTCTTTTGGGAATGTCTATAGTCCCGGCTATGTGTGCATTGAAACTTTAGTCATTGCTGGTTCACCTCTACAAACCAAAGGAAAACAGATTCAACAGTATATTTACCATAGCAGACGGTGGCCTCATAATCCCCCGGCATCTCAAGCTCTTCCTCCGTCTTCTGTGGTGTGGATGACACAGATGGAGCAGATGGAGTGGAAGGAACGGATGGAGCAGAAGGAACAGATGAAGTGGATGAAGTTGTAGGAGTCGATGGAGCAGATGGGGATTTTACAGCCTCATTCATGGAATCCTTGTTGGCTGACTTGGTCTTCTTACCATCCCCAGCCTGTGTCAATTGGGACTTGGGAGTAAATTTACTAGCAGAAAAAGTTACTATGCATGAAAAGAAATTTGTCTAGGAATGTTTGTTGATTACATATGTTAACCTTCATTGTTTCAACCTACATCACAACTCTCATAAAGAGAATGATAATCCTCTCCTCACTATTTCATTTGCGGACATATTTCCAATAAAAGGTGCTGAAAGTGATTTTTTAGCTCATTTTAAGTAGTATATGTACTTTGGTACAAAGGTAGCTAATGTTGTTCAGAGAAATATATGACATGTGTATTGGTAAAATGTCATTGCTTCAAATTAAGGGCGATTTGTTTAAAATTTAAATTATATATAACTATATATAATTACATATATTATTCATATAATTTGACTTGAAACAGTTGCAAAAGTCAAAAGATACCGGTAATGTAAGAATTGAAGAATGACAGAGGAAAGACTGAAACTATTGAATGTATTAAAATTATTTCTGTTGAATAATTCTTCATTCCCCTTAACTAAATTTGCGTATCAATTCCCTTTCTGTGTTATTGTTTAATGCTAACCAAAGGTTATGAAAACTACAAATGGCAGTTCTTTTGTTTCCATAAAACAATTCCTAGTCCAAAATGTATTAAAAACTCACAGCATCATCATCAAAGCCGACGGTATCCAAGGTAACAAGATCTGCTAACTCATCCTTCTCTTGGTCCTCTGACTTCAGAGCTCGCTTGTTCTGTTGTCATGGAAACAAAATAAATTTATTTACGTAGAGGTTAATGGTTGGTTTCAAGTGATATTAATAGGAATCAATAAAGAAATCCATAATGTATGCACAAGTTCTAAAGTGTAGTAATATTGTGTGACTTAGAGACATATATATGGGGAATTAATTTAGAAAAAATAGTGATGTTCCACTGAAAAACAACAACATTGGTCCTCTATAAATATAGCTGCATGAGTTAAACTTTCTTATAGTCCTAAGACTTTAGAATGAAAACCTTTGCAAAAAGTTCCGAAGTAATCAATATCCTCCAATAATTTTAATTGATATAAATTTTGAAAAACAGACATGCAATTTGTTCAAATGACAATCATTTCATTGTCACCATTTATTTATAGAGCACCTACTGAAGACTGCTAGTGGCAAGCATTTAAACCCATACCCTCTCAATGTGACACATAATTTAAGTTGTGTATTGATATACATTGAAGCCACATGTTCATTGGGACATTACTTTTATTATACACAATTGGGGGTGTTAAGCTACACTGCAGTGGATACTGATTGCAGATTGCCCAGTCGCGGGCATTCAACTTATCGGTAATGGAAAACAACTCAGCATTGACATTTCGAACGCTCGGCTATAATGACACTGGATGGAACCAGCGTTAATTTTTATGATGTTATTTAAAACATGAACTTAGTATGGAAGTGATGGGTGAAATCAAACGAGTTCCAAGTATTTTATTTTTACTTTCTCCCATGATCAATGTTAAGTTTTTGTTTTGTTTTATCCCTACTTTGTCATCCCAACTAAGCATTTCAGTTGTTACTAAGTACCTCTCTATGTCTGTTTGTTTTACAGTGCTGTACAAACTTGCGTGGGGATTTGAACTTCTGGTTACACAGCCTGCACTCTGGCCAATCAGATCGCCTGACTTTCTGCCAAAATACAACACCCACTGTTAGACAGAGAGATAGAGATTCATAATTTTTGATAGTATGTCTTTATTCCTTCTCTAGTAACAATACTGAGGAATCTCATATTCTGTGATTTCTGTCTAACATAAATGTTGTATCTTGAAGAGCCATAGCAAGCCAAATGACCAGTTGCCAGAGTACAATCAAACAAACAGTTAACAAACATAGGATTATATTTTAAACTACTGTATTTCTTCACCATGATCTTGACCTTTGACCCCAAAAATTAATAAGGGTTATCTATTGATCATAATAACAACAACAGTTTAATGACTCTATACCAAATAATTGATCAGAAACTCTCATATCTTTCAAATAACGGTCAGCACCAATGATACCCAAGTCAATAGTGGTCATCTTATGACCATTACCAACTTACATACCAAGATTGAAGGTTCTACGCTGAATAGTTCAAAATCTATTAAACGAAAACCTTGCGATGGGAAAGCTGCCACCCAACAATGTACATTGTCTCTATCAACACATGTAACAAGTTTCATTTGGATACCTTTAATTCATGAGTTATGAATGAGTTATGGTCAAGGTTAAAGTTTTTTTGCACACCATTGACCAAAATGTATTTCATCTAATATTGATAGACAAATAAATACAGTCATTTGTTAAATCATTTAAATACCAATTCATAGGTGATCTGTTCTAAAAGAAACAGAAGGAGTATGGAAGGAAGAAGTTACCTTTCTATGCCAGGCACTCTCTAGATGTTTACGGAGATCAGGAAAGCCGCTGAACGAGGTCACCTTGCAGATTTTACAGCCAGCCTTTGCACGGTCGTCTCGGGCCTAAAAATTGACAAGGTGACTTTAAATTCATGAAAAAGGGAATAAACATTTATAAATCAATTTCATTGGATTTTTTTTAATGATGAAATTCCCCATGGATTAAACATCATTACTTTCATCTAAACATATCAAAAAATGGTTTAAAATAATGTAAGATTTCACAAATTTAAACATCACTTTTAGAGTTAGTCATCTAAGTCAGACATCAAAGAAGCCACAGATTAGTGAAAAGGACAGAACATGTACCGGTAAATAGATTTTTACAATCACAGAGTCTAAGATGTTGCTGCCAAAACAACACTTAAACCATAAAGAACCATAATCCTTTTCATCATACACAACAATTATACCTTGTGTTCGGGAGTCATCTTGTGTTCCTTGAAAGCCCCAATGTATTTCTTGTCACAAGTCCTACAATGGTTGTCCTTCACCTTAGATGGCCTGGAGAACAAGTACATGATATTTATAAACTTCAGCTTGATTCAGAAGACATCTTAAAAGCTCACATGACTATCATGTTAATCCTTCACCGTAGCCTGGAGAACAAGTGGGTGGTATTTATATACAGTAATTTAGCTTGTTTAGGAAGACAACTAAAATCTCACATCATGTTTAAGTCAACCAAGGGGCTGTATATCATATAATAATTATCTATATCCTTCGGCATGGTTCAGTGATTAAACTCAGCATATTGGTCAACTATTTTTATTTTCCAGCCAAAACACCCGATTTAATTCTGTACATCAAGTGCACTAATTCCAAGTGTACTCACTCTTTCCTAGTGGTTTTGCTGCCCTCTATCTGTCGAAGGTGCTCCTCTGCCAGGGAACGAGATTTGGCAAGGTCCAGGGTGGACGCCTGCGCCATGGTAACCACGCTCATATTCGTTCGATGTTTCTGGCCACTCATGTGTCGGGAAAAACTCTAGAAATACGCAAAAAGTACAGCTGAATAAAATTCATGCTTTTAGAACAGAGTTATATATACATATCAAATTCTACATATCAGATCCTGTCGCAAAGCATATCTTTTGATGTTGGAAAACTCCTGTTATTTGTTTACAGGAATGTTTAATACAAAACACTTGTTTGACAGAGAAGTTCTATATAAATTAGCAAAAGATGTGATAAATATGAATACCAGTTTTAGGAAAAAACACTATAATAGTATTTCATACGTACAAAAACTTCACTCAGTAAATCTAATAGTTATAGAGATAAAAGAGATCCTGTGAATAAAGGTAACTCTTACGCCATAATTTAGCTGTTTAGCTGTTTACATAATCACTCAAGTGAACAGCAACAAAATAAAACTAGTCCCTACCTCCTCATCCTAGCAGTCAATACTGCACGCAAACTACAACTAGTCCCTACCTCCTCATCCTAGCAGTCTATACTGCACGCAAACTACAACTAGTCCCTACCTCCTCATCCTAGCAGTCAATACTGCACGCAAACTACAACTAGTCCCTACCTCCTCATCCTAGCAGTCAATACTGCACACAAACTACAACTAGTCCCTACCTCCTCATCCTAGCAGTCAATACTGCACACAAACTACAACTAGTCCCTACCTCCTCATCCTAGCAGTCAATACTGCACACAAACTACAACTAGTCCCTACCTCCTCATCCTAGCAGTCAATACTGCACACAAACTACAACTAGTCCCTACCTCCTCATCCTAGCAGTCAATACTGCACACCAACTACAACTAGTCCCTACCTCCTCATCCTAGCAGTCAATACTGCACACAAACTACAACTAGTCCCTACCTCCTCATCCTAGCAGTCAATACTGCACACAAACTACAACTAGTCCCTACCTCCTCATCCCAGCAGTCTATACTGCACACCAACTACAACTAGTCCCTACCTCCTCATCCTAGCAGTCAATACTGCACACAAACTACAACTAGTCCCTACCTCCTCATCCTAGCAGTCTATACTGCACACAAACTACAACTAGTCCCTACCTCCTCATCCTAGCAGTCAATACTGCACACAAACTACAACTAGTCCCTACCTCCTCATCCTAGCAGTCAATACTGCACACAAACTACAACTAGTCCCTACCTCCTCATCCTAGCAGTCAATACTGCACACAAACTACAACTAGTCCCTACCTCCTCATCCTAGCAGTCTATACTGCACACAAACTACAACTAGCCCCTACCTCCTCATCCCAGCAGTCAATACTGCACACAAACTACAACTAGCCCCTACCTCCTCATCCCAGCAGTCAATACTGCACACCAACTACAACTAGCCCCTACCTCCTCATCCTAGCAGTCTATACTGCACGCAAACTACAACTAGTCCCTACCTCTTCATCCTAGCAGTCAATACTGCACACAAACTACAACTAGTCCCTACCTCCTCATCCTAGCAGTCAATACTGCACACCAACTACAACTAGTCCCTACCTCCTCATCCTAGCAGTCAATACTGCACACCAACTACAACTAGCCCCTACCTCCTCATCCTAGCAGTCAATACTGCACACAAACTACAACTAGCCCCTACCTCCTCATCCTAGCAGTCAATACTGCACACAAACTACAACTAGTCCCTACCTCCTCATCCTAGCAGTCAATACTGCACACAAACTACAACTAGTCCCTACCTCCTCATCCTAGCAGTCAATACTGCACACAAACTACAACTAGTCCCTACCTCTTCATCCTAGCAGTCAATACTGCACACAAACTACAACTAGTCCCTACCTCCTCATCCTAACAGTCTATACTGCACACAAACTACAACTAGTCCCTACCTCTTCATCCTAGCAGTCTATACTGCACACAAACTACAACTAGCCCCTACCTCTTCATCCTAGCAGTCAATACTGCACACAAACTACAACTAGTCCCTACCTCCTCATCCTAACAGTCAATACTGCACACAAACTACAACTAGTCCCTACCTCCTCATCCTAACAGTCAATACTGCACACAAACTACAACTAGTCCCTACCTCCTCATCCTAACAGTCAATACTGCACACAAACTACAACTAGTCCCTACCTCCTCATCCTAACAGTCAATACTGCACACAAACTACAACTAGTCCCTACCTCCTCATCCTAGCAGTCTATACTGCACACAAACTACAACTAGTCCCTACCTCTTCATCCTAGCAGTCTATACTGCACACAAACTACAACTAGCCCCTACCTCTTCATCCTAGCAGTCAATACTGCACACAAACTACAACTAGTCCCTACCTCTTCATCCTAGCAGTCAATACTGCACGCAAACTACAACTAGTCCCTACCTCCTCATCCTAGCAGTCTATACTGCACGCAAACTACAACTAGTCCCTACCTCCTCATCCTAGCAGTCTATACTGCACGCAAACTACAACTAGTCCCTACCTCCTCATCCTAGCAGTCTATACTGCACGCAAACTACAACTAGTCCCTACCTCTTCATCCTAGCAGTCAATACTGCACACAAACTACAACTAGCCCCTACCTCCTCATCCTAGCAGTCAATACTGCACACAAACTACAACTAGCCCCTACCTCCTCATCCTAGCAGTCAATACTGCACACAAACTACAACTAGTCCCTACCTCCTCATCCTAGCAGTCAATACTGCACACCAACTACAACTAGTCCCTACCTCCTCATCCTAGCAGTCTATACTGCACGCAAACTACAACTAGTCCCTACCTCCTCATCCTAGCAGTCTATACTGCACACCAACTACAACTAGTCCCTACCTCCTCATCCTAGCAGTCAATACTGCACGCAAACTACAACTAGTCCCTACCTCCTCATCCTAGCAGTCAATACTGCACACAAACTACAACTAGTCCCTACCTCCTCATCCTAGCAGTCTATACTGCACACCAACTACAACTAGTCCCTACCTCCTCATCCTAGCAGTCAATACTGCACACAAACTACAACTAGTCCCTACCTCCTCATCCTAACAGTCAATACTGCACACAAACTACAACTAGTCCCTACCTCCTCATCCTAGCAGTCAATACTGCACGCAAACTACAACTAGTCCCTACCTCTTCATCCTAGCAGTCAATACTGCACGCAAACTACAACTAGTCCCTACCTCTTCATCCTAGCAGTCAATACTGCACACAAACTACAGCTAGTCCCTACCTCCTCATCCTAGCAGTCAATACTGCATGCAAACTACAACTAGTCCCTACCTCCTCATCCTAGCAGTCAATACTGCATGCAAACTACAACTAGTCCCTACCTCCTCATCCTAGCAGTCAATACTGCATGCAAACTACAACTAGTCCCTACCTCCTCATCCTAGCAGTCAATACTGCACACAAACTACAACTAGTCCCTACCTCTTCATCCTAGCAGTCAATACTGCACACAAACTAAAACTAGGCCCTACCTCCATATCCTAGCAGTCAATACGGCACACAAACTACAACTAGTCCCTACCTCTTCATCCTAGCAGTCAATACTGCACACAAACTACAACTAGTCCCTACCTCCTCATCCTAGCAGTCAATACTGCACGCAAACTACAACTAGTCCCTACCTCCTCATCCCAGCAGTCAATACTGCACGCAAACTACAACTAGTCCCTACCTCTTCATCCTAGCAGTCAATACTGCACACAAACTACAGCTAGTCCCTACCTCCTCATCCTAGCAGTCAATACTGCATGCAAACTACAACTAGTCCCTACCTCCTCATCCTAGCAGTCAATACTGCATGCAAACTACAACTAGTCCCTACCTCCTCATCCTAGCAGTCAATACTGCATGCAAACTACAACTAGTCCCTACCTCCTCATCCTAGCAGTCAATACTGCACACAAACTACAGCTAGTCCCTACCTCTTCATCCTAGCAGTCAATACTGCACACAAACTAAAACTAGGCCCTACCTCCATATCCTAGCAGTCAATACGGCACACAAACTACAACTAGCCCCTACCACCTCATCCTAGCAGTCTATACTGCACACAAACTACAACTAGTCCCTACCTCCTCATCCTAGCAGTCCATACTGCACACCAACTACAACTAGTCCCTACCTCCTCATCCTAGCAGTCAATACTGCACGGAAACTACAACTAGCCCCTACCTCCTCATCCTAACAGTCTATACTGCACACCAACTACAACTAGTCCCTACCTCCTCATCCTAGCAGTCTATACTGCACACCAACTACAACTAGTCCCTACCTCCTCATCCTAACAGTCAATACTGCACGCAAACTACAACTAGTCCCTACCTCCTCATCCCAGCAGTCAATACTGCACACCAACTACAACTAGTCCCTACCTCCTCATCCTAACAGTCTATACTGCACACCAACTACAAAAAATCCCTACCTCCTCATCCTAACAGTCTATACTGCACACCAACTACAACTACTCCCTACCTCCTCATCCTAACAGTCTATACTACACACCAACTACAACTAGTCCTTACCTCCTCATCCTAACAGTCTATACTGCACACCAACTACAACTAGTCCCTACCTCCTCATCCTAACAGTCAATACTGCACACCAACTACAACTAGTCCCTACCTCCTCATCCTAACAGTCAATACTGCACGCAAACTACAACTAGTCCTTACCTCCTCATCCTAACAGTCTATACTGCACACCAACTACAACTACTCCCTACCTCCTCATCCTAACAGTCTATACTACACACCAACTACAACTAGTCCTTACCTCCTCATCCTAACAGTCTATACTACACACCAACTACAACTAGTCCTTACCTCCTCATCCTAGCAGTCAATACTGCACACAAACTACAACTAGTCCCTACCTCCTCATCCTAACAGTCAATACTGCACGCAAACTACAACTAGTCCTTACCTCCTCATCCTAACAGTCTATACTGCACACCAACTACAACTACTCCCTACCTCTTCATCCTAGCAGTCTATACTACACACCAACTACAACTAGTCCTTACCTCCTCATCCTAACAGTCTATACTGCACACCAACTACATCTAGGGCCTACCTCCTCATCCTAACAGTCTATACTGCACACAAACTACAACTAGTCCTTACCTCCATATCAAAGCAGTCTATACTGCACACCAACTACAACTAGTCCCTACCTCCTCATCCTAACAGTCAATACTGCACACCAACTACCAACTAGTCCCTACCTCCTCATCCTAACAGTCAATACTGCACACCAACTACATCTAGGGCCTACCTCCTCATCCTAGCAGTCAATACTGCACACCAACTACAACTAGTCCCTACCTCCTCATCCTAACAGTCTATACTGCACACCAACTACAACTAGTCCCTACTTCCTCATCGTAGCAGTCAATACTGCACACCAACTACATCTAGGGCCTACCTCCTCATCCTAACAGTCTATACTGCACACAAACTACAACTAGTCCTTACCTCCATATCAAAGCAGTCTATACTGCACACCAACTACAACTAGTCCCTACCTCCTCATCCTAACAGTCAATACTGCACACCAACTACCAACTAGTCCCTACCTCCTCATCCTAACAGTCAATACTACACACCAACTACAACTAGTCCTTACCTCCTCATCCTAACAGTCAATACTGCACGCAAACTACAACTAGTCCCTACCTCCTCATCCCAGCAGTCAATACTGCACACCAACTACAACTAGTCCCTACCTCCTCATCCTAACAGTCTATACTGCACACCAACTACAAAAAGTCCCTACCTCCTCATCCTAACAGTCTATACTGCACACCAACTACAACTACTCCCTACCTCCTCATCCTAACAGTCTATACTGCACACCAACTACAACTAGTCCTTACCTCCATATCAAAGCAGTCTATACTGCACACCAACTACAACTAGTCCCTACCTCCTCATCCTAACAGTCAATACTGCACACCAACTACATCTAGGGCCTACCTCCTCATCCTAACAGTCTATACTGCACACAAACTACAACTAGTCCTTACCTCCATATCAAAGCAGTCTATACTGCACACCAACTACAACTAGTCCCTACCTCCTCATCCTAACAGTCAATACTGCACACCAACTACCAACTAGTCCCTACCTCCTCATCCTAACAGTCAATACTGCACACCAACTACATCTAGGGCCTACCTCCTCATCCTAGCAGTCAATACTGCACACCAACTACAACTAGTCCCTACTTCCTCATCCTAGCAGTCAATACTGCACACCAACTACATCTAGGGCCTACCTCCTCATCCTAACAGTCTATACTGCACACAAACTACAACTAGTCCTTACCTCCATATCAAAGCAGTCTATACTGCACACCAACTACAACTAGTCCCTACCTCCTCATCCTAACAGTCAATACTGCACACCAACTACCAACTAGTCCCTACCTCCTCATCCTAACAGTCAATACTGCACACCAACTACATCTAGGGCCTACCTCCTCATCCTAGCAGTCAATACTGCACACCAACTACAACTAGTCCCTACCTCCTCATCCTAACAGTCTATACTGCACACCAACTACAACTAGTCCCTACTTCCTCATCCTAACAGTCTATACTGCACACCAACTATAACTAGTTCCTACCTCCTCATCCTAGCTGTAGACTGATATGTGTTGTGTTTTGTTTATGCCTTGTATCGACATTTATCTAATATATTTTATTAATAAATTGGAAATAAAGTAATTTTATCTATACAAATGTTTTTGTATTCAACCTTCTTCAATAATATTGATACAGATGTTACTGATTGTGGTGTGAGGTGGTGGTTAAGATACATACTCCATCTCTGAATATAGCTAAAGTGGCAGAAATGTCAAACCTGGATTAAGTGGCCACCTGTCTTAAGCAGCCACTTTGATCATTTCCCACGGGTGGCCACTTAATACAGGTTTGACTGTAGTCCCTACCTTCTCATCCTAGCAGTCAATACTGCACACAAACTACAACTAGTTCTTACCTCCTCGTCCTAGCAGTCAATACTGCACACCAACTACAGCTAGGCCCTACCTCCTCATCCTAGCAGTCAATACTGCACACAAACCACAGCTAGGCCCTACCTCCTCATCCTAGCAGTCAATACTGCACACAAACTACATCTAGCCCCTACCTCCTCATCCTAGCAGTCAATACTGCACACAAACTACAACTAGTTCTTACCTCCATATCAAAGCAGTCAATACTGCACACCAACTACAACTAGCCCCTACCTCCTCATCCTAGCAGTCAATACTGCACACCAACTACAACTAGTCCCTACCTCCATATCAAAGCAGTCAATAGTGCACACAAACTACAACTAGCCCTACCTCCTCATCCTAGCAGTCAATACTGCACACAAACTACAGCTAGGCCCTACCTCCTCATCCTAGCAGTCAATACTGCACACAAACTACAACTAGTCCCTACCTCCATATCAAAGCAGTCAATACTGCACACCAACTACAACTAGCCCCTACCTCCTCATCCTAGCAGTCAATACGGCACACAAACTACAACTAGTTCTTACCTCCATATCAAAGCAGTCAATACTGCACACCAACTACAACTAGTCCCTACCTCCTCATCCTAGCAGTCAATACTGCACACAAACTACAACTAGTCCCTACCTCCTCATCCTAGCAGTCAATACTGCACACCAACTACAACTAGTCCCTACCTCCTCATCCTAGCAGTCAATACTGCACACAAACTACAACTAGTCCCTACCTCCTCATCCTAGCAGTCAATACTGCACACAAACTACAACTAGTCCCTACCTCCTCATCCTAGCAGTCAATACTGCACACAAACTACAACTAGCCCCTACCTCCTCATCCTAGCAGTCAATACTGCACACAAACTACAACTAGTCCCTACCTCCTCATCCTAGCAGTCAATACTGCACACAAACTACAACTAGTCCCTACCTCCTCATCCTAACAGTCAATACTGCACACCAACTACAACTAGCCCCTACCTCCTCATCCTAGCAGTCAATACTGCACACAAACTACAACTAGCCCCTACCTCCTCATCCTAGCAGTCAATACTGCACACCAACTACAACTAGCCCCTACCTCCTCATCCTAGCAGTCAATACTGCACACCAACTACAACTAGCCCCTACCTCCTCATCCTAGCAGTCAATACTGCACACAAACTACAACTAGTCCCTACCTCCTCATCCTAGCAGTCAATACTGCACACAAACTACAACTAGCCCCTACCTCCTCATCCTAACAGTCAATACTGCACACCAACTACAACTAGCCCCTACCTCCTCATCCTAGCAGTCAATACTGCACACAAACTACAACTAGTTCTTACCTCCATATCAAAGCAGTCAATAGTGCACACCTGGCACGTATACATCCGCTTCTTCTTAGACTTGCTGTCCGAGTCCTGAAATAAAGATGTGTTCCAAATCTTACTGTAGACAGTATGCTTGAGCAGATAATTCACAGTGGAAAATATGAAAGAACAAGAGCTGTCACAGAGACAGCGTACTTGACTATTCCATAGTTATCTTACTTGGTTATTTAAGTAGATTGGATGGTTGAGTACCATTTTATACAGTCTCAATGCAATTCATCCAGTATTTGCTGAGATATTAACCTATGTGTGCTAACATGCAAGACCTTAACCAGAATTTCTAAGTCACATAATAAAGGGGCAAACATTATATAATATGAAAGATAGAGTTATCTTACTTGATTAAATAAGAAGGTTAAATGGTTGGGAGCCTGTGTGTAAAGTTTCAATGCAATACATGATGTATTTGCTGAAGCATTGACTTAAAAGTGGTAACATGCAAAACCTTTACCAGAATTTCTATGTTGAATAAAAAAGGGGCCATTAAAATCAATGCAAACTAGAGTTATCTTACTTGGTTATTTAAGTAGGTTGGATGGTTGAGTACCATTGTATCAAGTCCCAATACAATACCTCAAGCAGTTGCTGAGATATTAACCTACGTGTGCTTGCACGCAAAACCTTAACCAGAATTTCTAAGTCAAATAATAAAGGCCTATTTTTTGCATAAAATGCAAACCAGAGTTATCTAACTTGGTTAATTGAGTAGGTTGGCTGGTTGAGTACCATTGTATCAAGTCTCAATGCAATACCTCAAGTAGTTGCTGAGATATTAACCTGTGTGCTTGCACGTAAAACCTTAACCAGAATTTCTAAGTCAAATAAGAAAGGCCTATTATTGGCATTAAATGCAAAGTAGAGTTTGGTTAATTAAGTAGGTTGGATGGTTGAGTACCATTGTATAAAGTCTCAATGCAATACCTCAAGTAGTTGCTGAGATATTAACCTATGTGTGCTAGCACGCAAAACCTTAACCAAGGGGTGACGCCGACGCTGATGCCGACGCTTGGGAGAGTAGTATAGCTCTCCTTATTCTTCGAATAGTCGAGCTAAAAATCAGGAAAAAAATCACAATTCTGTGTGAAGAAAACACATGGGAAATCAAAAATTGAAACACATTTTTCAAGTCACATTATCATAGATACAAATTTGCGATGAAACTTTATTACTATCCACCTAATCAACAACAACCACACTATATACATGCATTATACTTGCATGTATTGCCTATCACACTATATACATGCATTATACTTGCATGTATTGCCTAACAGTTGTACAATCAAACATATACCAGTCCTGTTCCTTTTATACAGATGCTACTTTTGGTGAACTTACAATCATGAATGATTCAAATGTAACAAGCAAATTAGATAAACCCAAATTTTAAGGTCCATGATTTTGTAGTATATGTACATCTATAACTTAACAGACATTCCTACCTTGTCAGAATCGTTGACAGAACGCCCCTTCTTGTTGACCGTCACAGTGAGGCTGATATCCTGTTTATCTTCCTTGCCTGTGTCTGACTTGTCTCCCTTCTTCTCATCCTTATCAGAGTTGTCTCCCTTGTCATCTTTAACACCTTCCTTGGCAGGGTTCTCTTTATTCTCAGCCGGTGTTTTAGCAGCAACAGCTTCAGCTTTAATACCCGAATCTTTTTCCTTAACTGTTGAAGGTTCTTGCTTAACCTGTTCAAAAGCATATCATAAAATTATGATGCTTTGCACATTAAATCATGGTATTACTGGTGGAATCATAAAATAAACAATCTCACCTTCCCCCATTTTGTAAAATTATAATGATATGAATGATTTACTACAATCATTAAAGGGGCACAGTAAAAATTGATGCCGATTTCTTTTTTTAATACATTTTTTTGAAACTTATTTGCTTTTAATGATCGATAATATAAAATGTATTAATTTTTGGCATCAACCTATATTCAATTATTGCTCCCCTTAAATTCTTTTTTGGTAATGCTTTTACATTTTATAACTGTCATAACATATTCTGAGAGTTATAATATCAAATATTTACAAAATTGTATCAGTTCAAATTAAAAGGAAGTCCACTTGCTACAACCAATCATTTCCGGGGAGACAATAAGGGAACAGTGAGTCACAGAGTTAAGGTTCTTGAAAACATTCATCAGTCAAACATGTTATTCTGTTTAATCATTATTTAATTTCCATTGATGTTTTTTAAGCATATTTTTTCTAATGAAGGGAAAAAATTAGGGAACAACGGGTCATTGCATTCTGGTCCTACACATTGCAGTAATTATAATGATGCAACAGATTCATACAATACATTTGAAAACAAGTTTTGTAAAAAATAAATTGATTTACAAACTTTTCAAGTTTAAACAAAGGGCCATAAATCTGATAATATTTAAGTTTGAGAAATAGAACTTGTCTAAAACGAGAGTATTGTTACTGTGAGCAGACTTATTACGCTTTAATGATATCCTCAACTTTTTGAAGTGTAAGGAAAACCAAAAACAAGGCAGCCAAAAAAATTGTGGGGCCCTTCTTAACGTTTCTTTCGAAATCAACTGAAGTTAATTGGCAATTTGATCAACAGGAGTTCATTTCATTATTCACTGTCCCAGTGCAATTAATAAGATCTAAATGTGAAATGCCAATCATGAACATGTAAAAGATTAGAAGCACTGCCTGTTGATGCAAATGCTCAGCCAGTATAAATAGAAGAACATTATTCAACAAATATTGAAGCAGGATATATTGCACTAGCTAGCGGTATGAATTTGCAAACCAGAGAGAAACATTATTAGCTCTGATTTTATTTCAATCTGTTTCAATATATCATGCATATATAATATTTTAATAGTATGATGTAAAATGTTGCATTGTCTGATAGATGAGTTGAGTTGAGTAAAATATGTTGAAACTAAATGTGCATGTTGTCAAGTGCAGAACATGTGTACACTATGTTTCATATAAACATTTCAAAAGATTGTTGACCACTAAACATTTTGCCAACAAAAAAGCTGAACAAAATCACTGACTAAAACTTGATAAGAAAACGACAAGTAAAACTAAAACAGGTAAAGGGACTTCACCAACCTCAGCATCCCCGGTCTGCATGGGGATGACCCCTTCAGTGGGGTTGGCGGGGTCATACTCCTCAGTTATCTCCATGGTAACCCTCATCTTGTTGTCAACAGTAGAACCAGTTTTACCTGAACCAGCTGACTTCCTATCTTCTTTCTTGTCGGAGGGTTTACCTGTATCAAAGGTTATTTTCTACAGTTGAGTAAATATTTGAAAAAAAGCATGCAATTAAATCACATTTCATGGACTACTTCGTAAATAATGCAGTTCATATAGATGTAAAGTGTCTGCTCATAAATAAAGACTCTTAGAGGTATACCATCTCCTTAAATTTATTTAATATTTTTTTTATTTATAACCTCCCTGTAACCAAAAAACCTAGAAGCAATTTCCTAGCTACATGTGACAGAGATTTACATCAGTCAGTGCTACTTTATAAAATATCTCAAAGGTAAAATCACTCCTTGATTCTTGATTAAACTGCTCCCAGATTTTAAACATACCAGTATTCTTATCACTCTTTTTCTTATCATCAGCTGATTTTTTATCATTCCTTCCACGATCCCTGTTGCTACCCTGGTGACTACCTCTCCTGCTGTCACGCCCTGCAACATTAAGGGAAACATGCTGGCGTACATGGTATACACAGGTTTAGATAAATGTACATTGCAAAAAAAAAATCATTCTTTAAAACATTGTCAATTCAACATGCTACTAAAATCTGATCCCATACAAACTTTAATTTTATTACATATCATGCCAGATCTGTACCTGAAACATGTATTATGTATAACTCTGCGCCACGGGGCTGTTAATCGAGTATATGAGAAGCCATTTTGTACCTGTAGTAACAGTGTAGCGCTACTGTTGGAATCTGCTCCTAAGATTTTCGAAGGCCCCCAGATTAATAATAAAGTATTCTTCAATAAAGTGTATCATAACTCTAAGAAGTTTTTTTGTTATATAGAACAGTTTCAGTTGATGTATGTATGGATTGTTTACAAACCCTTTCAGACATACTTGTAGATACTGCAACTCTCCTGAAGGTGTCTGAAAACTGCTTTTGATGTTTTGAAAACCATTTTCATGTCATAAAGCAGGTGATTTACCATAGCTAAAGATGGAATTTCGTAGTTTACCCTCAAGTGTCGGTGACACATGTACAGGGTTAACTGACAGTGAAAGTAAGTTGGATAGGGTGGAATTTACCTTCATAAAGGATGAGTCTACTATGCCAATACAATGGCAACATAACAACAAAGGGATATAACTCCTATCTGCTACTCGTTCAAAGTGTGTCAGAACAATTAGACAACAGAAAATGCAAAAATATGATGCACATATGACACAAGTTCAGGCTCAACTCCAACCTTGAAGCTGACCATGCAGAACTGAATTTTTGAAAATGAACTTGAAAACTGAACAGTGTGGTAGGGAAAATACAAATGTTCATGAATAAATGATTTCTGTCAGAATCTGTTTGTATCAATGAGCAGATACACCAATGTAGCCACTGCCAGTACCCAAAAAGGGCCAAGATTGACAAGAAACTTTGGCCACCATCTCATGAACTTTCAGATGATTGCCCTTGATAAAATTTTACATATTTTGTAACAGGTTTATTGACTCCAAATTAATATGCATTTGTCTGTCCAGAGTTATCACGCTACCATTTAATCTCTCCAATGGTTTAACAGTTGTAAATTTATACATGAATGATGAGGTTTGTTTGGCGTTGTGTCAATCTTCCATGTATTCAATAACCACCATAGATTTCACTTAATTTCAAGTGTTTTGATTGGACTGTTAAAATAACTGGCCAATGGACTTAATTGAATAACTGTTGCATGTCTAAGTACAAGTATAAGAATGATACTGAATACGTCCCGTACCCCTGGACCCCAATCAGAGATCAAGATAGGTTTAAGGAAGTGGTAGTGATTTCATGAAGAATGAGAAGATGTTAAATCAGTATTTATATTTGGACGTTGCAATGTAGTGTTTCAAAATGCCATCAAAATCCCTGCTGAATTACCCTCAATTTCCAGGCATGAAAATCACAAACCCAAAACACAACAAATATGAGCACGATATTTTTTTAAATGAAGGGAGAAACTTCTGAAACCAACTCAACAACAAGTTTACACTTATGCCCATTCAATAACCATTGTTAATCCTCCATGGAAGATGTACTTCTGTCCATGTACTTTCCAAGAATGTAAGAAAATTAACACATGTAACTTCATTATGTTTACTCTATACTTTTCACCAACTCTTCTGCTAAGTGTTTTAAACATGATATATGACACAATAGTTACAAATTTGGCAGGACAACTTCACAGTACCTCTATACAAAACATAAACTGGGGGAGATCAAAACCATTTATTTCAACCAAATTTCAAGTTACAGGTTGCTTCTCAAGAGAAGAATAACATTTTTGAAAACCAAACCGAGGATACAATTTTTGAAATATATATCAGTAAATGCAATCTTTAAGTTTATTCCAAGTAACCAGACTCAGAGATTTGATTTGCCAAAAAACATGGTTAAATACATGTTCTTAGAAAACCAACTGAAGATCGTATCCAAGAAAATAACTAGTACTTGGCCATCCGAGAGATATCCAAGCAACCAAGGGAAGCATCCAAGAATGAGGTATAATATCAATGAACCATGCTTTTGGTAAATATAACTACATCAATGTCACAGTTTCAATGTAGACTTGAGGCGCAACTTAAGGGCCAAGGCCAATATTTTGTTCTTTATCCAGTTCATTTAAAAATTGACCATTCTGCAAATAACAGGCTCAGTTGACAAACCTCTGTCAGTGAGCAGAGTTAAGAGCAGAGAACATTGGAAACAGTTAACCGAGGGAATTTGCAGGCTCAAGTCCTTGCCAAAGACTGCTGACTAGCAATGTCAACTGTGGAGGGATAAGCTGAAAAGGTTTGAAGAAAAATACCTGAGTCCTTGCGATCTCTGGGCTTATTTGTAGCAGAAACAGGCGAGTGTCTGGGTCGACTCCTTCTGTCTCGGGACCTATCAGGCGATCTCCTGCGAATGTCATTGCTACGATCTTTATCTCTGCTACTGGTTTGGCGATCCCTAGAGCGTACATCATGCTGAAAATTGCCAGACACGAGCGTGCTGCTGTTACATAAGTGTTAAGTTTTACATGTAGGGAACTTGCAGCTCTGCCAAATAGTCTGTCCATCAGGAAACTACCAACCATCATTGCTGAATACTCTCAATACCAGTTGGTCAATTATTTGATGGTAACATGATTATCCTGCAGCAAGAGAATGTTAAAATTAAAGTTTTGAGATTCCTGAAGCTAGATTTGTTCTTCCTTATAGAAAGTGTAAGCAATGATTGTAAAATCAAACTGGGCTGTACCGGGGTATATCCTTTTTTTAAGTGTCTCACAATTGGTTGATATAAATCAAAGCCAGACAAATACATTGTACAAGCCTTAAACACATTTTCCAAATTTTTTGGTATTTGTTCACAGTAAATTTCTTTTTTATAAATCAACTCAAATTTCACCAGACTAAGCTGATGGGTTAGACTGGTTTCTTGGTTTCTGTATACAGTGCATCACGTGACAACGAAGGCAGGATGACATTTCTCATCAGCAGAGAAATATTGGAAAAGAGAGCAAACACTCTTTTCAAGGCATTGATAAATAACAAGGAATGTTTAAAAAACACAATGGAATTGTGGAACTAAAAAGTAGAAAAATGGATAATAAAGGCAAGTATATTCATACAAAGAAACATTGTTTAAATGGTGCTGCACATTTGCAAACCATTAAACATGTTATGTTAATTGAGTTTATTAAACTTGAAAGGCAGATGTTTCTTAATATGACATATTTTGCTCTCATGCAGATCTATAAGGGCTGCTCCCTCCTGACTAAAGGGCAAGGATCCACCATTTCTTCCAGCTGCAGCCTGTACAAAATCTTTGCCCACAATGTGTCTGCAGAGGCGGGAGGAACATCACCAATTAACAGTTCTCTTTCAGCTTTCAGTCAGTCCTCAAGTTTTCACCAGTCCCCACTTTATTGACTTTTTGTCATCTGTATCAGCTGAACAAAGATAACACCACAATTTGACTGTTTAACGTCTGGTCCGGCAATTTCATTAGGTGCTGTATATTCTGTTCAGCCAAACTGACAAAACATGACAAAAAATGGCATCAGGTGTGTATAGGTATTGCATCTAACATTTCGTTATGTCAGGAAACTCATGTCTTTATATCCTAATTAAGTGTGACAATGCCGTTGGGAAATCATGTGCTCATTTCTGTGATAGTTATAAATGACAACAACATTGGATCTTAGCACATACCGGAGCTTAGCATATAATAAAGCACATTTTGGTAACTGTCTGTGTACAATACAAAACATACCATAGGAGGCCTCTAGACATGCAATGCCAATAAAAGAATGTTGTTCATAACAGCTTTGATGTAATCAGATCAGAACATCGAGACGAGTTCCTGTTGTATTTCCATTTCCTAATCCAAAGATGCAGTATTTCATCTTGGGGCTTATGTCCAAAAGTAAAATTGTCCTTTCATCGATAAAGAATGGAATAAACTGTGTTGAATTTAAAAATATATTCCAACATCACTGTACAAACCTGTAAGACAACCTCTCCAATAGTTTTCTGACATCTCATAATGTCTAGAGTATCTGAATTGGGTGAATATTAGGCCACTTGCAGTTGGATTCTATCAAAGGCTTAGAACAATGTTTGGACCCTTCAATGTGATGTTGAATACAGATTTCCATTGCTCAAACTATACTGGAAATGTTCCACGGGATGCTGAATACAGATTATCATGGATCAAAAATACTCGGACCACTCGTGGGAAGTTGAATACAGATCTCCATGGCTCAAAGGTACTCAGACCACTCGTGGGATGTTGAATACAGATCTCCATGGCTCAAAGGTACTTGGAATGTTCCACGGGAAGTTGAATACAGATCTCCATGGCTCAAAGGTACTTGGAATGTTCCACGGGAAGTTGAATACAGATCTCCATGGCTCAAAGGTACTTGGAATGTTCCACGGGAAGTTGAATACAAATCTCCATGGCTCAAAGGTACTTGGAATGTTCCTGGGGAAGTTGAATACAAATCTCCATGGCTCAAAGGTACTTGGAATGTTCCTGGGGAAGTTGAATACAGATCTCCATGGCTCAAAGGTACTTGGAATGTTCCACGGGAAGTTGAATACAGATCTCCATGGTTCAAAGGTACTTGGAACGTTCCATGGGATGTTGAATACAGATCTCCATGGCTCAAAGGTACTTGGAATGTTCCACGGGAAGTTGAATACAAATCTCCATGGCTCAAAGGTACTTGGAATGTTCCTGGGGAAGTTGAATACAAATCTCCATGGCTCAAAGGTACTCAGACCACTCGTGGGATGTTGAATTCAGATCTCCATGGTTCAAAGGTACTTGGAACGTTCCATGGGATGTTGAATACAGATCTCCATGGCTCAAAGGTACTTGGAATGTTCCACGGGAAGTTGAATACAAACCTCCATGGCTCAAAGGTACTCAAACCACGCGTGGGATGTTGAATTAAGACCTCCATGGCTCAAAGGTACTTGGAACGTTCCATGGGATGTTAAATACAGATCTCCATGGCTCAAAGGTACTTGGAACGTTCCATGGGATGTTAAATACAGATCTCCATGGCTCAAAGGTACTTGGAATGTTCCATGGGATGTTAAATACAGATCTCCATGGCTCAAAGGTACTTGGAATGTTCCACTGGATGTTGAATACAGATCTCTAGGACTCAAAGGTACTGCCGTTTGAAGAACCGCTCAAAACAGAATTACATCAACATAAATAGCCCATGGAATATTTCAATCTTCTTTGTAAGACTAATCTTGCTTTGAATTAGATGCTTAAATTTCAGTTATGGAGGTTTATTTATTTTTAATAAAATTGGTTGAATGTTATAGGGCTTTTCATTACCTTTAATTGGTGAAATTCAATCAAAAGGTCCATTTACTTTCTTGGACACTCACATTTGTGTTTATAAGAAGTCTTAACAGCTTCCAGTATGTGTAACTGGACCTTTGAAGTAAAGATCAATTACATTTAAGCCTTTAAAAAAGGATGAAATGGGTTTAAAATGGGTAAACAAGCATTTTTACATATTTTTATGAACATTCTTTTAAGCCTGGGAAAGAGAGTGAAGAAGTGACAGAGTGAAAAACTTCAATTTTGAGCCCCAAACCACACCATTACTTACCTTTACCTTGGGTCTCTTATTATCAACAGCCATTGCAGGCATCCCCGGCCTCTTGCCCAACTGGGATTGTACACCACGAGAGGTAGACATATCTAACAGACTGGGAATGTTCCCACTTCCGGAGCCTGGCATTCCCAGCAATGACTGCGCCTGTTGCTGCTGCTGGAACAGCTGCTGTTGCTGTAGCAACTGTGCCTGCTGTTGTTGCACAATCAGTGCCTGCTGCTGTTGCATCATCATTATCCTCTCTTGTTGCTCTATGTCAACCATTCTTGCCTTTTCTTCCTCCAAAAGCTGCATTTGTATGCTGGCCTTGCTCAGTAGATCTATCTGTTCATTCTGCTTGCTACCCCTCCCCCTTTCCTGACCACGCCCAATCTCCTGTCCAACACCCCTGTCCCGCCCCCGCCCCCTGTCCATCAGTCTGCTAGCCCGCTCCATCTGCTCTGTGATGTTTGAACCCTCTTCCTCATTTGGTTGCCATCGACTGTTTCTCGATCCACCCCTCCTCTCTCTCTCATTCGACCTAGGCCTGCAATAATTATCCAGACAAACATGAAACATTTCATTATCAAAAATTAATGACAGTCAACAATAACAAGATTTTTTTCTAAACAAATTTGCCAAACAGCCACTATAGATTGCAACTTATTACCAAATTGCAACTTAATATCAATATGTGTGCAATGCCTCCCTTATTCATTTTGGACTTGTGTCGTAAAAATCTAATGTAGAAAAATCCCATCATCCCATAAACAGTTTTTATAATAATCCAATGAAATAGCCAATCCAAAGCTTTCTAGCTTAGTCTGCTATGCAACTGAGGGCTATTCTGGAACCAGGCCATTAAAAGTATGAACCATGAAAATGAAAACACACCCATGTCCATCATAAATAACTTACCCTCTATCACCACTGCCTGGTTGTAGTATTTCTGGCTTTACAGGTGGCTGCATTGGCAGATGTTCCAGTAAGCCCCGCCCGCCTCTTCTGGGCTCAGGACTCTGCAGTAACCCATCCCTGTGACCATGAACATCTGGGGTGTCCAGAAGGCCACGGCCTTGATTCCTGTGGTCATGTGCTTCCATCATACCTGCTCCACTAGGATGTTGCTGTTGTGGGTGACCAAAGGTGCCTGGGGCTTCAAGTTTCATTCTATGCTGAATTGGAGTTTTCTGCGTCTGTGATCTCATGTGCGGTGGCGCACCAAGCAAGCTTTTTGGCTGATGTTGTTGCTGCTGCTGCTGATGGCCACCATATTGTTGCTGCAGCTGTTTGCCACCTAACTGATTTTGTGGACCAGATCTACTATTTCCGAACTGTTGGTCTTGCCGATTGTATGGCACGTAGTCTGCTGATTCTTCAACAGTTTCAGGCCTCATCCTTCCCTGGTTCCTCTGAGAGGGGCCAGGTCTTGGCCCAGGGGCTACATACTGTTCCTCAGCATAGGGAGTATGTGCAGCATAATCTTCAACAGTTGGTTCTTGGACCTGCTCAGCAGCGTATTCCATCAATCCTGCTCTCATGTCCTCCTCATAGTAACCAGTCTCTGGCTCAGCATACAGCTCTGGGTAAGTTTCTTCTGGCTCAGCATAAGCCGGTGCTTCATACTGTTGCTCAGCATAGGCCTGTTCAGCATAAGGGTCCTGATCATAAGGGGTTTCACCATACTGCTCTTCAGGCATATCTGCCTCATAATAGTTTGAATCTGCAGGCAATCCAGCACTGGCATGATGTTGATGCTGCTGCTGTTGCTGGTAGTGTCCTGCCTGGTTATAACCCATCTGTGCTGTAGGCTTGTTATGGGACTGGGAACTCAAGGCTTGGTGGATGCTCTGTGGCTCATAAGGTCGGCTATGTGGAATATTCCCCGCCAAACTGGAGGCTGGTGTCTCAAGAAGACTTTGTGATGACTGGCTGATTGACACCCGCCGTTGATTTTCAGCTGGAGCTCTACCTAGTAGACCCTCATTACCTAAAGACAAAAAAGAGTATTCGTCTAAAATAACATATGTTACTTAAAACTAAATAGTTTACATATTAATATACTTCAAATTTAACATATAATATATTTAAGTATTTACTTGATATGATATTAAAACACTTTTATTTCAATATTTGCCCAAGCCAATAAAAACATCATGTATCAGTCAGCATCACTTCTGTGAAAGCTCTAGCATATAAACCTAGAATCATTTCCACAATAAATGCAACTCTTTTCTTTATTTCTTTTCAGAACCAAAATAAACAAGCTATACAATATAATACTGACCTCCTGGTCTCCTGCCAATGGCTTGGTTTGCCTGACCAAAGTGTGGACCACGTGGCCCTGTCTGTCCCCTCCCTTGGGGGTGTGGCTGACCATAGCCTTGTGTGGGCCCTAGCTGTGGACGCTGCCCTAACAGCCCTTGAGCATTGTTCATTGGTCGATTATGAATCATATGTGTGCTGAAGGAAAAATTGTTTAAAAAGCAAATAGTTTAGAAACCAGAAAGGTTGAATGTATATATTTATTTAAACTGATAAATGCAGCAAAATAAGGACAAAGCCTAAGTATTGTCTGCGAGCTGGAGTTTGCAAGTTTATGTCTAGGGTCTTATCTAGGCCATTTTAGCACCCAAGTACTAAAGCATCTGATTTTAAATATCTGTATCATTAGGGCGCTTGAAAACCGTGTTGCACTAAGATCAAAACCCTGGGTGCTTGTATATGTGAATGTGAAAATTTTCTAATGGAGCGAAATGTCTGCTAGGATCAGATTCCAGGGCGCTTGCATTTTCTTGACCAATTCGCCCGTGCCAAACATGGGTTTAAGTAATTTTCAATGACAGGGTGTTGTTTTAGAAGCTTACTGGTATGAGATTTATCACTCTCTTTAGGACTTATGCCAATCAGTAATTGATTTAACTAATTAAGATGTTTTAGATGCAGGGTAATTATTTTAGATGAAACATTATTTTAATCAGCTGTTTTTGGCCGTTTGCACTTCGGGGAATCTGAATTAGAATTTGATTTGTAATCACCTTTACCTTCACTAGTTCATCTGTGTTTGCAACATAAATTTAGTCAAACAAAACTAATGAGGGCATGACAACAGAAGCAAGATATATATGAAATGGTTACTGTCTACTCTTTGGTATGAATAATTCCCAATACGCAAAGAGGTCAGCATCTGACAGCTGAATTCATATATATGACTATGAGTACTGTATCCGAAAGAAATTGGGGGTCGAAACAAAAATACAGAATCCAAGTTCATGTTCATTTTTCGTCTACTAATGCTTTCAGAAAAACAAACTTTGGCGTCGGCATACATAAACATCAGTTATTTTTGTTTAAACTGAACATTGATTGTGAATAAAAAGTGAGGAACAAAATGCAAAACTTACTTTTACGCTCGTGGTATATCTTAATTTTGATTAACCGGTCTTAGAACGAAAATATTTTTACCGGTTACAACCAACTATTAAACTGGTTCCACAGTATCTTCATACTATTTCATCATATACTGCATCCACGCACGTTGTATCGGTTCAATCGTTGGTGCTCCGTAACCCAATTTGCCAGTCGTCTCGTTTGATATTCGCCGTACATGAACTTTAAATATATATAATATCAGCTTAAATATAACCTTTTTTGGAGGGAAATTAGTAGAAACTGGACTAAAGTTACTGCGTGTTACCTGTTATAGCGTTAATTGTATGTTCTTCCTATTGGCTTATTGACTATCGTCTTTGGAACAAACCAAAATAAGGTATGAAGAAAAATAACTATGAGGTAACACACACACATACATGTACGTTAAATATTCCAAAAAATGCGCCATTAATGGGTTAGGTCTAGGTAAGGTATTCCCTCCTGGGCGGCAGTGTTTTTTTGTGCAAAAATCGGCAATAAAAGGCTCAAAATCAACCACAAGTTTGTAATTGCCACAATTTCGAAACATAAACAAAATATTTTCCTGCGGTTTGCATGTTTATGTATTCGTTTATAGATACTTACGGTAGCATGGCTCGTGTCATTTTCAGAAACAGATTAAACCTGAAAGGGATTTCAAGCCCCTTTTCTGCATTTATTGATGTTGAAATCAACATATAAAGAGAAAAATAGCATCACATGAAAATATGGTGGATATTTAAAAACTGGTCATTGTGAAGTCAATATTTTGGAACCAAAAGGGTTGAAAACTCGTTGTTTAGGATTTTGTTATGCCGAAAAATATCTTTGATGCATCTGGGACAGTCATTTCAAAAGGGTATAAACTTCAATGTGCACTGTGCATGTGCTTATAAATTATAACATGCATCTAAGTAAATCTGAATATCGCCATTTAATTGTGTTCCTTATATATATAATTACTGTCCTCAGAAATGTAGAAACACATTTTTTTTAAAACATTGACCTACTTCTAAGAAGATAAGGGTATTGTGCATTTGTATTAGTAAGAGTAATAGCAGAGACGCATTAACAGTTGAATTATTATTACTAGTAACATTAAAACGGAAATAATAGTTGTTGTTGGTGTACAGATAAGAAAATAGTATCCTTAAAACAAGGACTTTTCAATTAATAGCTACGTGGCAACATATTCCCAAGTTAAAAACAGCGCCGCAAAACATTTATAATTTTATATCTTTACACAAACCATTTTTGTTGTTGTGGACATTAGTTAAAGCTAAATGAGATTAACGTACGTAATATAACACTGTTCATATATCAAGTTTAAATCTATATTGTCCCCAATTACGATCAAGATGAAGTTAAATAAAAGGCCTAGTCTAAGCCTTCTATAAGTGACCCTTGCCCCCCCCAAAAAAAAAAAAAAAACTAACTAAAAAACAACGTGTATTTGTACACAACCTCTGTTAATTGATCTTAATCTTATTGCCTAATTGTCTTGTCAGATCTCCAATCTGAGTATCCTGCTGTGCAATTTTCGATATTTTATTATAAAAATGGACCCTAACTGGCCCTGAGCCAATAAACGAATACATCGGAAATTGGTCCCTACTGTGACACCAGTGTGATTAACAGGAGATGCACAGCAGGGGATTATCATGCCAAAAATTCCTTAAACTAGGCCTTTAAGATCAATATTCTACTTAACTCAGCATTCTATGTGTGGGAGGACTGTTTCTATTTCCCCTCTCGCCCCCATTCATCATTCACCTAAGAAAAATAGCTCGGAGGGATGCTAAACTGTTTGTTTGACGATTCTTGAATACTGATGTACACGTTAGAAAATCAGAGAAGCTCTTACCAGATGTACATCCTGTCTGTGCACTTTTGCCGTCAGCCTAACGGGACTAATGCTCTCGCTGGGTTCAAATCCGATGGATGAATTTCCCGGTGGCGTCGTTGAATAAACGTACCCGGTCTAAAAAGGCCCGACCCAGAAAGGCCTTCTTTGAAATCAAAGAAACCGATGGGGTCTTCACACATACGTTGAGTTATTTTTAGAAAAAAAACATGTTTAACTACAGCTGAGAGCTTAACCTTGTCTTGCAACACCAAACAACAGCGTTGAGAAACTTTGATGAAAGAGCCAAAAAAATATCGAGGATATAATTAAATACCCCGTTACGATGAACTGATGGTAAAGGCGACATAGACAAAATGATATAGGTACTTTGAATTATAAGATGACATCTCCAAAATATGTTTAAGGCTGTGAATGATATTCTGTTCGTTTAAAACTATATGAACAAATACATCATATTATACTTATATCGCTTTATTATATAATTATGCAGTGTGATAATTGGAGAAATTGGTAGGGGCAACTTCTGTGATTTTTTAAATTATCATTTCATTTGATAACACTGTGTACTCACATGCTATAAACCAATGATATCACGATGAAGAAGATATTGCAACAAGAGACAACTATTGAATGACAACCTCTGCATTAATATATGGTGTTACAGATAGACAAATAGTGGTACCAACAGTTAACAATGTAATTATTCTTTTCTAATTATTGTTATATTTGACTTCATCAAACAGCTGATATTATTTATATGGAAGAACACTAACATAATGTGTTATTAGGGGGATGTGACTGTGTATGAGATTGGTACAAACACATCTAGTAATTTTTAACCTGCATATCTAGTAATATTTTCGTCTTATCCTTTTTAGGCATTCGGAGCTCCTCGGCCATTTTATCGAAAACAAAATGGCCGAGGAGTTCCGAATGCCGTTCACCTAGACTGGTACCCTCATTCTCTTTTCTTCAAAAAGATTTTTACCAAAAAGTAACGAAGGGTACCTGTCTAGGTTCACCCACTAATGGTGCACCAATCAGAGACAGTCTTTTGTCAAATCGACCAATTGACTAGCTTGTTTCATTTTAATGAAGTGAAACCGGAAGTTAGTTCATTCACAAAGTGGACGATGAAGTGATCAGTTTGTTTACATTGTGCAACGTCGAAAATGTCAACCGCACATGTGCAAGAAGCCGCTAGAGCGGTGGATGGTTTGCCAAAACAGTTTGTAACGTCCCTAAGAATATTATTTGACATTTTGGATGAAGAACAGACGGGCTATGTGCGTCTGCGAGACATTGAAACTCGTTGGCACGAAGAAGGGGTGAAAGGTTTACCTTGTGGCGTTATAGACGCATTAAGAAGAGTGGCACCGAAAAATGGCAAGCTTACATTTGAAAACTTTGTTGTTGGTCTTAAACAGTCCTTGTTGAGGAACAATGGTGCTGTACTGTCGTCCGCATCATTGGCAGCAAAACAGAGAGATTCGAGAGATTCGCAACAGAATTCTAGTAGTGTTAAAAATAAACATGTTAATGCACCTAGCAGTACAAGCAAGCAGCCCCAATACAGGAAGGTAGAAAAAGAAGACTATGCCTCAAAGAACTATGCAAATATGGCAAACTACATGAATATTGAAAGGCCAGCAGCAACTAGTGCACCTGTGACATTAAAAAGTAACGCACATGTTGTTCAGAGGAGTCAGCCTAAAATGGGAACAAATTCTCAGATTACCGCTGCAAATACTGCTACGGTCAGGCCAAATAATGTTTTGCAGTCACAGAATATAGAGTTAAGAAATAAAATTTATAATCGTGAACAAATGCAACATGCATCAGTTGTAAATATGCGGAATAGAAATGATTATGCCTATCCACATGATCTTGACATGCATCATTCAAATAAAAGACATAGTGATGATATGAGCAGTTATCACAAAAGAGAAGTATCAAAAATTAGCCAAAGGCCCCATAGTGCTCATCCTGAAAATCAGCGTCCAAGGGAAGTTCATTTTCAAAGAAGTCCCACAGATTTCCCAGCTGGGCGACCAGACAGGCCACCTCCATATCGATGGGCGAAAGAGTCTGAAAATAACTCCCCTCCTGCGTTACCTCCAAAAACCATGAAGGGGAAAACAATGAGAGAGCTACAAAACTGGCATCAGGACAATAAAGTTGTGCCTAATGTAATGACTAATGGCCATATGCATACTGCGCAGAGTGATTCCAATTTGATGCAAAAGAGCCGGACAGTGGGAAATGATATCTATGGTGGGTGTGAACTTTCTCTTTGCTTAAATTAACTCTCAGGCTTCAGTCATGCAAGGCTTTTAGCTCTCAGGCTTCAGTCATGCAAGGCTTTTTACTCTCAGGCTTCAGTCATGCAAGGCTTTTTACATCTGTTGAGATGCACAACAATGAGGAAGTAAGTGCACATCATCATGTATATACATGTGTGTGACAGGCCTTGACAAAAACACTCACATTTTAGAGTGAATATCCAGGTTGTGCCTGTAGAAATCTTAATCACACTCATCCGCTCGTGCGATTTACATTCTCCTGATTCTTATAGTAATGCTACATATTTTCTAAAATAAAATGATTGCGATAAACATTATAATTAAAAATAAAATTCATGTAGGCAGTCAAATCAAAACCGGAAATGCAACCTGATGATGGGCAAGTAATTAAGCATATTTTGTTTATTAAATGTAAATGGTCAAAAGCGGAGACTGTTTAATTGATTGTATGTTGTAGATAATTCTGCAGGGTTGGAAGAAAACAAATGATTAATTATTTATTGTTAAATTAATTAATTACTATGAAACTAATTATTAAAATGTTTTAAATAATCATAAATAATTTTAAACCAGTTATAGACGGTCTGGTTTCAGACTTCTTCATTAAGGAATCTCGCAGAAGTAAGTGGCCAGGACTTTGTAAGAGAACACTGTTACAAGAATCAAGCAGATCAAAGTTGATCGTCTTTGATAGTAAATTCAAGTGGCTGCGAAACTTTGTTTAAAAACTTTGTTGAAAATGTTGGGCAAGTAGTTTTTGTGCAGGGCGAGTAAATCAGATTCACTCACCCTGCACTAGAGTGTATGATCCGACCAGGACATGTATTTATAATCTTTTAAGGGCCTTATATATATATATAGTTTTTCATAGATAAATTTAAAATATATATGAAATTATACAATAATGCAAGAATACGAATAAACTAACATATGAACTCAATGTATATATAAGTAACAGACTGCACAAATTGCTATGTGCACCTGTCGGGGTTTGAACCCACGACCTCTCGCTCTGCAGGCGGATACTCGACCACGTCTCTATAAAAGCTAGCTCTATAGCGAGACAGTATAAGTGCCGCTATATACATCGTATACCCGGTTACACTTTCCCCCTCCATTTTGAAATTCGTCCTTGAATTTCGGACACTAAGGTCAATTCGCAATAACCTTGAGGCATATCGTATAACACGGGTCCCTTGTTGGGCGCCAAATGTAACCGACTGCACAAATTGCTATGTGCACCTGTCGGGGTTCGAACCCATGACCTCTCGCTCTGCAGGCGGATACTCTACCGCGTCGCTATAAAAGCTAGCTCTATAGCGAGACAGTATAAGTGCCGCTATATACATCGTATACCCGGTTACATATACATCCATCATCAGCAACCATGGTTCTTAATTCCATTATATTTCATAAATACCGTGGGACAATTGACTGACAAATTCTTATTTTGATAAATATGCATGAGGCAGGGGTGACAAGTCTTTTTCCAATGAATTCACATGTTACAATTAAATATTCTTCAATAACTCTGTAGTGTCAGTAGTCTCAATGGCCGAGTGGTCATTACTGATGTCAAAAAATATTGTATTGAAAAGGCTCAATTCTGTCTTTCGTTAGAATATTTTTCTATGGGAAAGCATCTGGTACATTTGGGAGCCAATGAAACCGCCTCATTAATTATTCATGATTATGAGATTTTCTTAGCCAAATCGCCTACGTTACACAACAAATCATAGTAGCATAGAAGAGTATCGAGGGTATCCGAAGATGATATACATCACAAATGTGATAATCTGGTATTTTCATAGATAACTTATTTACAATTTACTTTACCACATTCATAATTCTAGTTAAAACATGTTGCGTGAAATCTTAATTGTTATTAAGAAGGGCCGAGCTGTCATATATTATAGCGTGTGTTCATGAGGCTTGGAAGCATGGCAAAAGTGCACTTGTTAAGGAATAAGCACTGTACTTGAAGGCTGGTTTACACACTTTCATTGACTAAAAGTCAAGGTTAAAATCTAATTAAATATAAACTTTATATACATAATGTACAAAGGGACCCATGAATTTCAAAAGACCTGAATTTTCCTTATTATTGTAACTCATTATTTAAACTGTTTAGATTAAACTTAAAATATAATCAAGGACATTGATTGACTTGATCCTAAAAAAACAACAGGTAATAGTTGTTTTAGACCAATCTATTTTGTTCTCTTATCAGCTAATTTCAACATAGACTCAAGTTCTAATATGACTTTAGAAAGTTACATAATGATAAATATTCGGATTATCATGCTAATCAGTTTCCACAAAGTGAAAGATGGTATTACATTCTTCTTGTGCATACGCTTTTTATTTTAATTGAATATATAAGAAAATTACATGATTTTGAAGAAACCTATTTTAAAAAGTTTTTTATTGGAAAAACAACAACAGTATTGAGCGTTTTATGCAGATTTGCACACATGCCCATTTGATTCATATAGCAGGTTGTGTTCAGGTTTGATTGGATAAAACTGTGAAATACCAAAGAAAAATATTGATTTAGCACATGTTTCTTTCTGTGGCTACGAAAAAGCAATGAAAATGCTATTAAACAGCTGTTTATGGCTACCTAGCTTTCTTTCAATGTGTGAGTTAATACATTAAACTGCACTGTTGGAAACAATTTATGTACAGACCTTTAGAGCTAACAGACCCAAGATTTTAATTATTCAGCAGGTTCTTAACCATTCAACAATTCTTTAAGAACATAAAAATGCTTTTAAGACTCAGGCTGTTTTATGTTTGCATTTTGAGGTTTTGTTATTTTATTCTAATTAGCCTGCTGTGACATACTCCGATGATTAGCTATAACATATAGTTTAATTAACCCCAATGCCTCATTATAAAGACCCTTTTAATTGTTTTGTACCATTGTTGATCAATCTTCAGCCAATCTTCTTTGTTCAGTTAGGATTGGCAGTGTGTAAAGATCTTTGTCTTTTAAATCTTTAAATCTATTGATAGTCATCAACAAATTGCCAGAGTTCAATATTTGAGTGTTTCTTTTTTAATGTTAACTCGGAACATTTCCTGTTACAATGCAAATTACTTGTAATATTATTATCATATTGTTTGAATATTACTTCATTAATTCATACAGATCATACGATTAAAGAAACAAGGTTTTGATTAGCACTTACACTAAAAAAGCAATGGTTGTTTGGTAATATGAACAAAGTTAAAGAACAAAGATATATATATATATATATATATATATATATATATATATATATACACACAGATATAAATACATAGACAACAAATTAGAATGTCTTAGATCTTATTTGGGAATAAACAGTAAAAAAAATGGGAAGAAATAAGTTAAATGAGGTCAAATTTCAAATGTTTAAATTCAAACTAGATATAGCGGTTCCCTTGATCTGAAAGGTACGGAAGCTTTAAATTAATGATCTGTGTGACATGCATGCTTGATAAACATCTTTACTGAAATTATAATGCAAAAGGCATCAAAGTCTTCGCTTTTTTGACTTCATTTGATAACATTCAGGCAGTTTCTGTGTTTAAATGGTAAAGATGATGTCTTCCACCCCTGTGGTAAAACTGTTACTCGTGATGAATGCAACCTTTTTATAGTTCATTAGATTGTTTGAATAAGAAATGAAATTACTGGATGATAAAAAAGACTATTAAAATGTTTTGGTAACTAAATATCAGCGTAATTATGAAATCCTTGGAATACTTCTTTTCAAAATTTGGTTTAAGTAATGAAATTAATGCAAATTTGTATAGACGAATATAAATAAAACAAGTTTTATTTTTTCATTGGCTGCATTTAAAGTTGTATTTTATCTGTTGATATAACTTTCCTTGCATATTATGAAATTAAACATTTTTGAAATCTTTATATAAATTGTATGATTTTTTAGCTTTACTACAAAAAATACATTTATTGACTTACACCAATAATTATGTCAATACTTGAGTTTCTTTGGCATTGAAAACAATTTTCAAATCGAGCAGAAACGCAGTACTTTTGAGAAATAACATTTTTAAATCTATATTTTTGAAATGCAATATAGAAGCTTAAATTTAGTTACAAAACTTCACAGATATTGAATTACAGGTGTTATATTTAAATATTCACGTTATTATGCTGTTAAATATTCACGTTATTATGCTGCCTACTATTACATAATAGCTGGTTATCCGCTACGCTGGGGCAATAAAGCCATAATTTACCGCTTTAAGGAGTTTTTCTCTGCTTTCAGTGTTTGATTTCAGACGGCAGTTTATCCATGACCAAAATCTTTATGTACTCATGAGGTGTAAAATTGAAAACATTAGATAGCGAAATAGCGCTGGTTGACACCATTTTTATGGTATCAGCGTATCAGTAAATCATAATTGCTTCTATAGTTAAACTTAAGAGTCATTCTGTCTGTCCTTGTGTTTGATCTTTGAGTGAAATATTTTAAAAATGAGTTATATTCACCATTAGTCAGCATCTGTCAGTAGGGCCTAAAAAAAATAATTGTTTGGTTAGGGTTACATCCTTTTCAAAAATAGGTAGGGTAAGTAGGCTTTTTATTTTTTTTTATTTATTTTTTTTATTAGGCTTTATATAAGAATGTCATTTTCATCATTGGAGAATGGTGTTAAAGTTATCTTCTATATAAGCAATTAAGGTTTTAAACTACATATTGAAAAGCAAAAAAAAAAAGATTTTTTTTTTTTTAGTTTTTCATATTTTTTTTCAAACTGACTATAAAAACGTTAGGGTCGGCGCCTATTCCGTAGGTAGGGTCGGGTAACCGGAACCAAATGTATTTTTTTTTTAGGCCTAGTTGATAACCTGTTCATTTTTTTTCTGTGTAATAATTTTAATTGGTCATTAAACTTAAATTTGAAAGTTTGTTTGTAGATATATGAGCCAGAGGTAGCTTTTGCTTAATAAATGAGGTAGCATCTTGTTTAATTAATAAGTAAACATATTTCTTTTTGCTAAATAAGTGAGTTAGCATTTTGCTGAATTGAAAAATTAGCATCTTGCTTAAAAAAATTAGGACATTGAAGGTAGCATTTTACCTACAGTAATAAAATTAGTGAGTTGAATGTTTTTTCTACTGAAGCTTATTAAATCCCTGGTAAGGATGATAAAGCATGTGCGTTGGGTTAATATAAACACCACTTAAATTGTTTCAGAGTTATATTTTGTCCAGTGTCATATGACGGTAGTATTCTTCAAATCTGGTCTTCTACATTTGTTAAATCATCAGAAAGTCATTCTTGAATTTTAATCAGGTGAATCAGTAGATTTAAACAGAGGCTGGGTCAGTAGACAAACAATAATTTTGAACACTGGGCCTGTTCAGGTTTGTGGTAAGGTGGTCACTTGAGATTTTGTCAGGCCTGACCACTTATAATTTGATTAATGCATATTAACAAAGTTTGTTAAACATAAACCTATACATTTATCATTTGCCATACACAAATAGTTTGGATAGTACAACCCAAAATAAAAAGTATTAATTCATTTTCTGTATATTTTTCTAATTTATCATTGAAAGCACATGCAGCTCACTGTGACTTGACCTAAACACTATGTTTCTGAATTGTGTTAAGAATGCTTAGGTCAGAAAGTGTATTTATTACAGTTTTCAGTGATTTTGCTTTCCAGTGAACATAGAAGAGATTCGTCGCCAGGCAGCAAGCCAGAAGCAGCCTTTGGTTGCCAGGGAGACCGGCGGAGGGAAAAAACCACGGCGACAAAACTCCCGCAGACACACACTGTCCAGTGGTATCGACTATAATGTGGTAGGTGGAAGATTGATTACCAGTTTTCTATCAGTGATTTATTTGAACAATTTAAAGAAAACAACAGCAACGACAACAACAATTACCTTTATTGCATAGACGATCAAAATATCGCAACAGCAAATGATTGCTACAATTTAAATAATCATGTGAGGGTCCAAAACAAACACGCACTGCTGAGACATACATAAACTTATTAACTACATTTCATAAACACGTGGTATTGTAAATCCTCGACGGGAACAGAGGGAATTACTTTTATAAAGGCTAAAATATAATTATTCTTAAGTATTAATTAAAGGCGTCATTCAGGTGTTACGTTTTTAAATATATTGAAAATAAATCAGTACCATATTTGCGTTATTATCAGATACAGATTTGCAACATGATTATCTTATTACTTTATGTAAATTTTACTTCATTCTTTTCAAACTTTTAGACTTACATGTATAAAAAAGCATGGCTACAGGGTATTTGACACAATCAAACCTGTAAATGTGTATTTTGTTGAATTTCATATCACTTTCTGGACAGTGAGTGAGTGAGTGAAAGCATAAAAATTGTAATAGTTATTTTATAATTATTGCATATTCTAAATGCAGATCCGGCGTATGAAGCAGCTAGAGCAGGAGCGGGATGTTCTGATACAGGGTTTGGATGTTGTAGAACGAGCGCGTGACTGGTACCTTTCACAGATTTCCACAGTTGCAGAGCGCCAGGCATTTGCAGAGAAAACTTCATGCAGTGTATGTAAATTTCAGCAACTGACTGAAAAATTCTGTTTACCGGTATCCATCTCTTATACCCCAGTATGGCAATTGTACCTAGTATTTTCTTAAACTACATTAACAACTGAACTTGATTTTTATGAAAAAAATCATTGTCTAATGTTTTAGTTAATGGATGACTTACTGAACAGTTCCACAACTAGGAATGTTATTTAATGATTATCATAATTTTCTCTTTGCAGGACGGGAGTCTACAAAGTCACCAGGAGCGGATGGACTTTGTTCGCAGTCGGATCAATGATGTAAATCTGAATCTCAAATCCCTCATGGAAACCACAGAATCAGTAAGTGATTGTTATTACAACCATGCATCTCATGTTTTATCTGCCATAAAGTTTACTCTTTGAAATTGCATTTTTATGCCCCCCGAAGGTTGGCATATTAAAATTGCACCGTCTGCTGTCCGTCCGTCCGTCTGTGAGTCCGGCTCAATAACTCGTGTCCGGGCTGTAACTTTCTCTTGTATGGACAGATTTTAAAATAACTTGCAACATGTGTTTGACATACCAAGATGACATGTCGTGTGCAAGACCTGTGTTTCTACCTCTAAGGTCAAGGTCACACTTAGGTGTCGATTGACAATGAAATGCTGCATATAAGGACATAGAGTATAGGTTGTCGTGTCCAGGCTGTAACTTTCCCTTGTGTCGACATATTTTAAAATAACTTGCCACATGTGTTTGACATACCAGGACAACGTGTCGCGTGCAAGATCCGTGTCCCTACCTCTAAGGTCAAGGTCACACTTAGTGTTTATTCACAATGGAATGCTGCATATAAGGACATAGAGTATAGGTTTGTGTCTGGGCTGTAACTTTCCCTTGTATGGTCATATTTTAAAATAACTTGCCACATGTGTTCGACATACTGAGACAACATGTCGCGTGCAAGACCCGTGTCCCTACCTCTAAGGTCAAGGTCAAACTTAGGTGTTTATTCACAATGGAATGCTGCATATAAGGACATAGAGTATAGGTTATTGTGTCCGGGCTGTAACTTTCTCTTGTATGGACATATTTTAAAATAACTTGCCACATGTGTTTGACCTACCAAGATGACGTGTCGCATGCAAGACCCGTGTCCCTACCTCTAAAGTCAAGACCACACTTGGGAGTTTATTTACAATGGAACGCTGCATATATAAGGACATAGAGTATAGGTTGTCGTGTCCGGGCTGTAACTTTCTCTTGTATGGACAGATTTTAAAATAACTTACCACATGTGTTCGACATACCATGACGACATGTCGCGTGCAAGACCTGTGTCCCTACATCTAAGGTCAAGGTCACACTTAGGTGTTTATTCACAATGGAATGCTGCATATAAGGACATAGAGTATCGAATGTCGTGTCTGGGCGGTAACTTTTTCTTGTATGGACATAGTTTAAAATAACTTGCCACATGTGTTCGACATATCAAGACGACGTGTCGCCTGCAAGATCCATATCACAATGGAATGCTGAATATGAGGTCATAAGAGTGTAGGTTGTCAAGTATGGGTGGTATTTTTTTGTGTTCAGAGGCAATTTAAAATAACTTGACATATATGTGTATTTGACATGTAAAGGCAAGATCAACTTTTTATGTACTGACCTTGTTCATAGGTCAATGTCACATTCGGGGGCATTCATCACTTACTGTGACAGCTCTTGTTCTAAACAATGAAAGGATAATCAGTCTGTCTTTCAATAAGGTAGAAAAGACATAATTTGGAGAAAGCTGTCAAAGAACCGTAACATAACGTGCCTGTAATCAAAACCGCTGAAGCAAATATAAGATTCGTAGTTGTAAATGTTTTGGATGAGCTATACATGTATGTTGAAAATTATCGATTTCATCTCCTCTGATCAAATTCAGGCTGACATGAGTGGATGAAGTGTAAAGCTGAGGATTTGTTTAAAGCATATTTTCTTATTACGATGAATGACATTTAAAACATAACTCAATTGAAAAAAGAAACACAGCCAAGCCCCAGTTAAAAAGAGGCAAGGCAGGTTTTGTACTGAGGGTGGCTTAGAGCCCTTTTTATGTTCTTTATTGTCTTATATAAGTCTCAATCTGATATGTTATCATTCTTGTTACAGGGTTTTCCAGCTCACATGAATCTCGCTATCAGCAGTCCTGGTTTCTATGACGACAACTCCCTGAGGTGGCTGAAAGACCAGAACAAACAGCTAACACATGTATGAACATATCAATGCTTATTTTGTGAGCTGCACTGACATTTAGTACATGTTCTTTTCAAAGAAAACACTTATACCATTGATACTATAATTTGTCACCTAAATGCAGGAACTCAATATCTGCATCTATTTATCTATTTATATATGCACTTATTGAGTTCTTGATCAAAGGTGACGTATAATTGTTGTCTGCTTTCATATGGTGCTTTGGATGTTATTGTTGGTATTCATATAAATCTAAAAGTGTATATGAATCTTGAACGAAAAACATACATGTTTGCAATTATAACTAAATATACATGTTTACACATGGAAAGTAAGAAGTTTGCTAAGAAATGTTTTTGTTGAGGGCAGACTCTAGTAACTATATGAATAAATAAAATGTTTTACTACCTAAAAAGTCTTGCATCAATGACAATCGCTGAGTAGTTATTGTAGCAGATTCTGGGTGAGAGGGTCACAGGTTTGATCTCCACTCGGAGCCTTGTCACCAAGGAAAGGTCAATGGTTCTTATTCACAGATTTAATACTGTACATATATTTGTTGCTAAAAAGCTCTACAGAGTTTATGATACATGTTCATCTATGATTGTTGTGACAAAAAATAAAGCTTACCTATGCTTAAATACTTTTTGCAGGCACCGCATGATATCATGTGTTTGCCCCCAATGATAGACTTCTTATCACAAAGAACACTTGATTGTCACAAAAGTTAATGGTGTTATTGAAAACTTTATCTTCGATCTTTATTCCACAGGAGGTCGGACACAAGAGTGAAAAGATAACACAGCTAGAGCAAGAGAAGGCCAGTCTAATACGGGACCTGTTTGAGGCACGTGTTAAACACAAGACGAATTATGATGATACCACCTTCATGTGAAATATGGAGACAACTTTAGCTGAAGCTTTGAAAAGAAATGAAATTAAAAGGTGCACATAAAACACACGACCAGCTATGACATTTTGATTCCTGCGTCATGTGAAACATTGAGGCAGGGTGGTTGTAGATATACATGTGCATCATGTCTGGTTTTGGAGTCTTTCATATTTTGAATTTATTCTTCTATCATTCAATAGGTAGGGCTTATTTCGAATCACACACAAATATTATCAATGAACATAAATGTTATTTAAATTTAGTATGAAGATCCCTTTGGACTATTTCTGAGTTGATGATCGATTATGGTTGTCCATTTAGATTTAAATTTTTGACATTTTTCTGATTATCCAACAAAAATAAACATAAATGCTATTTAATTCAGTATGAAAATGCCATTTGGATTAATGAATTAGATGGTAGATTATGGTTGTCCAATTGGTATCAATTTTGGATTTTGGAATTTGTCCAATTATCCAACAGTGGATATAACCTTCGAGTGAAACATAGATTCAACAGCATAATATAGACAATGAAGTTCTCAAATCAGAGGGATCACTTAGCTGTGTGTTGAATCTTCCTACATGAGAACACCATCAGCTGTTAAAGAAGTATTCATGGGAAAAACAACAGTATTTAAACAACAGCAGTATTGGCGGGAGAATATTGTGTAAAAATGGTCTTGCATTTATGTACAAACATGTTGCTTATAAAAAAAAAAAAATATTTTTAATATCGTCTTTGTATTTTATACATGTATTGGCTTTATAATGTTTGTGTATTGGTGACTTAAGGCTTTTATTATAAGTTGGCGCAAATACTTATTGTAAACTTTTGTGTAAGACACAATTTTTTCTTCTGAATGCATAAAAATTAAATGCAATTTTTCTTTCTTTAAAATATGTTACCGTAAACATGCAAGAATCGTCTGTTGATAATTTTTCAAAATTCAAAAAATGAATTTTAAAGGAACTTTTGTGGTAACTTAAAGTTTGACGTTTACAATTTGATTGTTTATGAGAAGATTTAATTTTATTTTGCTTGTTTGTTTTATGTCAATTACTTTGTGATAATAGTTTTATTGTTTGCAGTGATCTGACTTTTATATTTGTACATAATATATACATGTTTTTATTCAAATGTATAACATTTGTGTTAATATTTGCAGAAAGAGTCTTAACTCTTAAAAGCCGTAATTATATGCAATAAAAGAAGTAAGAGTTATAAGAAATATGCATGAAATGGCCATTATGAGTATCAATATAAATGTGAATAAAACAAAAGGCTTTAATATGTTGATAATTAATTGTATTATAAATTGCTTCTGTCCAAATGATAAAACAGAAATAACGCATATTTTGTATATTGTACGTATCGATAAACTCACAAAAAACTGTATTTTTTGCCTAAATTTCAATGCTTGTTTAGGACTTATTTTGAGCATATGGATACAACATAAATCCTTTTGCTGGCTTTACATATCTATTATATGACATAAACTGCAACGAAAAGGTTAACAATGCTGGCTGTCACTGTTGATTATTGATCTCATGATGAAAATATTATGTTGAAAAAATATTGTATAGTTTCAGTAAATCTTCATTTATTTTATGGTTGTGAAAGGTGTCATATTAACTTAATAATATGCTGAGTGATTCTCGTTAGCAATATGTTGCATGCGAGTGTGGTTTTGTGTTCTGGTGAACCCGTAGAAAACCCTTTTGTCAGGTTGTGTGACCACCAACCAAACTCACATGATACCAGGCCTGTAATCGAACCTTGGGGAAGTGCAGTGTACTTGATTAACCATTGCTCTTTCTGGACAAGCTTAGGATATTTTTGATTGGAGGTATTTGTTTTTGTTCTGTTCAACGAAGTCAAGGTACATGTTCATGATATATTGTAGATGTTTTGTTCATGTAATTACATGTTGGATAAAAATTTGGTGCAACAGTTTTGCCTTAATCTTATCTACTAATTTACCGTAAGTTTCTTGATATAAATAGTAGGCTAGTTGAATATTTTGAAATTGATCTGGATGCATTGTTTTATTGGTCAGTGGGTTAACATGTACAGTCAAAACTGGCTATGTCAAACTCTCTTATGTCTTTGTTTTGGTCACGTCAAACTTTCATTTTTTGTATAGTCATACAGTTTTTGTATTTCGTTTAAATCAAATGTTTGTTATCTCAAAGTATTTCCCGAGGTGCCAAAGACTTTGACATAGTGAGTTTTGACTGTCAGAACATTCAGGTGGATTGTACCACTGTGTATTCGATAACTACTGTATGCATATTAGCTGCTATAAAACAGCCATGCTCTAGTTTCTCAAAAACAAGCTTAAGTATCTCATTTCATTGTCAGAGCCAAATTTAACTTGATTTTGCAAATTTCAAAATAGTTGATCATGTTTATTGTAAAGATAATGTATTTGAATGTCTCAAAACTTTTTTAAATTGAGAATGACACATGAATTATACCAAAACAAAAAAAGTGTTCTGAGCTTGGTCCTGTTATAGGGCACTTCAGACTGTTAGAGATATTGGGGTAATGTATATGTGCCAGCCTTATTGATCTCACAAAAGAATAACTTAGATCTGTTTCAAGTTACCCTGTGTGTAGTTTGTGACAGATGTTACGTGTGCTATTGATAGAATGTGACATGTTGTAATCCTGTTAAATATTGACACACGTCTTTTTGATGGCTGTATTAGCAATGCTGCTTTTGTCTCTAGCAGAATCTTGCATTAGGAGAAAACACATTGATCTCTGATATTTTTTTATTAGCTATACTGGTTTATGAAGAAAAAAAACTGAGATATTTTCATACCCTAGGTGCCATTGTCATCATGGTGCAAAAGCTTTAACCTTGGTCTTAACTCTCAAAAAATTGTTCAAAAATAAAATTGATACACATGTTGCCAGAGATAGTATACACATGTACAACAAGGACTATAACTCTTACTGTAAAAGTCGTTGAGTGATTCCCCTTTTTAGACTTAAAATCTGCAGGTTATATCAAGGCTTAAGTGTCTTTATTTTCTTAACCATCTATGCATTTGTATTGACCATGTTATTCTTCTTTACATTATTATACAAACATTTCCACATATTTTTTTTTGTAAAAAAATACTGCTGTTATAGTATGTACCTTATTCAGATGTCTATCATGTTAATTACAACATAATTGTTGCATAAAATATAATTATATATTTTTATCTTGTACATATATTTTACAAGTGTTTTAAAGTTCAGGATAAATCCTGAAACCAGGATTGAGAGGTTTAAACTTCAGGCTTTTGTACTGTTGTCAAGATTGTTTTTTTGCTCATACTCAAACAGACCCCCAGCTATTTTTCAGGATTGACAATTATCAACTGTTAGAACCCCTGATGTAATATATTTTTTCAATTATCTCTATTTTTTTAAAGAAAATAGTTTAGAGTTTGTAAACAGTCGTACTGTTTGTTGTTGTGTTCTGAATATAGATATTTTCTTGCCAGTTTGAACAAATTTTAACAAAATGAATGAAATCTCAAATGATTATAATCATTATTATTATATTGATATTACTGAAATTTGTAAATGTTTAAAATTGTGTAAACTGTAACGATGTCATTATCATTAGTATTTATACATACATCACGTTATCATAACGTCACATATGTTTGGCGTTTTACATAAAATATTGGATATACAGTTAAAAGCTGGATCTAAATAAATGTTTGAAATTTTAGTGTCGATCTTTTCTTCACTGTACAGAGAGATTTACAGCATGTTCATGATGTAGCATCATCGTTGTCATAGCAATTGGCTATGTGCAAATCCTTTTATGTTCACCATTGCTTAAAACATCAAAGATATTTACGTGAGGCTTGGTATGTAAACATAATTTATTCACATATCTTGTGTAATGCCCATGGCCGACTGGGAAAAATGGCCGAGCATAGGCATGAATAAGAATGCTAACTAATTAAACTAAATAATGATTCTGTTTAACTGAATAATATGTAACAAAGTCAGCCTAAAAAGTAAATTTTACACTTTCCCAGTATATTTTTTTTTATGTTTAGAGAAATCATGACTTCCCTATTGCATGACCAAGGGCTAAGAATATCATTGTTTATTATGTCTCCCCCATTCATGGGGAGACCTATTGTTTTTGCCCTGTCCGTCAGTCTTGCACGCAGGAACTTCATACTTGGTATGCAAGTTGGTCATGACATGTAGATGACCCCTATTGATTTTGTGATCAGTCCTTCAGTCAGTCAGTCAGTCCGTCATTTTGTACGTCAAAATTTGCTTCCACTCAATAAATAAAGAACGCTTGCACCCAGGAACTTCATACTTGGTATGCTAGTTGGTCATGACTAGTAGATGACCCCTATTGATTTTGAGATCAGTAGGTCAAAGGTCAAGGTCACCACGAAATGTGAAGAAACTGTTACTAAAGAACGCTTGCACCCAGGAATTTCATACTTGGTATCATACAAAATCAATAGGGGTCATTTACATGACCAACTTGCATACCGTATGCAAGTTGGTCATGTAAATGACCCCTATTGATTTTGTGATCAGCAGGTCAAAGGTCAAGGTCACGATGACCTTGAGCTGAAAAATGGTTTCCGATCAATATTTGAATAACGCTTGAGCCCAGGAACTTCATACAATACAAACTTTGTTTACATTTTCCATGATTAATCAACACTTTCTTCTCTTCCTCATAAAGTATATAATTTTATATATATAATTTAAACATGTATATAAACTAAAGTATATGGCACCATTCAAACTATTGACTTGTTAAAGTTGGGCGCAAAATCTGTAATACTCATTAATGACTTCACATTTGGTACCAGACCAAGTACCAGTTTGAATATAAGCACACTTTGATACTGCTTTTAATATAACATATTGTTGGTACATGGTTTGAAATAGGAAGGAATAACCAATTGTTACAGTTTTCCAACTTTATTCCTTCCATGGTTTGCCTCCTAGTGGTGGTGCCGGGCATCACAATATCTGTACATTCACTAGTTTCAAAATTTGTCCACATGTCAAATTTCACATCCCTTTCATCCATCATCATTTTATTTGTTAAGCTGCAAGCCTGACTATTTCTTGTGGGGCTAGAGTTATGCTTACGATGAATATTGATGTAGCTGATGGACTTACTTATGGTGCAATGGGGACTATAACATCTGCTATCACGCAAAATACACCTCTAGGACTACCTGAGGCAATTTGTGTCTTTTCAAAAAGAAAGAGTTGGACTTAATTCACGGAAGTGTCTAAAACTTCCACAACATGCACGTAGCTCATCAACTGTTATAGTGCCTCAAACTAAAGTAATTCAGAGGAAACCCTTCCAGATTACAACACATCAGTTTCCTTTAATGCTTGCATGGGCAGCAAAACGTCCACTACAACACTTCGCAAATCAGCTTGCCAAACTCCTACATAAGACTCACAGTGAAAGAGCTATTATTGTTGGTGATTTTAATATTGACCTCCATAAAACATCTAATTCTGACTTGAACACATGCTTGTGCAATTACTCACAGATCATCCAACAGCCTACAACTGCAGAGGACCCTTCTAGATCATATAATATATTTAAAATGTGAACTGCAAAGAATCTGGTGTAATTCCAATACATTACAGCTTCCATGACATCACATATGCAGTCGTCAGCTTTCCACAAAACCATCAGTGATGATTGCATACTCCAGATTAAATTAAACAAAATGGTACTTCTTACATCCATCTGTCACATTAAGTCTTAATATTCATAGATCACTGATCTGATGCAATAGATGCTCACTATTTAATATGGGTGAATAAACCAAATTTCACTGTTGGTTTGTCTCCAGTCCAAAATTACAAATTTCATGTCCATCATTTATTTTTTCTCAGCTACGACCACACAATAGGGGAGACTAGCGCTTTTTCAAAAAAGCAATCTACCGGTAGTTTCAATATTGCGCTCTGATTGAATTAGCGCAGATGTATACCATGGGTAAATAAATTAACATTTATCAGCTAATCTTTTATACACATATATTGTTGAAAGCTTTCATACATGTTAGCAATGAATACTCAGATTTAGAAGAACTTGTAATGAATAATTATTTTAAACGTAGTTTAAAGTAATGATCACATTTTGTGTGGGTTCACGCTGTATGAACGCATGATAGCACGCTAACACACTTAGAATTTGCTCTTGTTAAATCCCTGTTGGAGCCAACCTGGCACAAAGCCAGGGTTTGTGCCTTGCATTTTGCATTGTTGACTTCTCTAATGCCTTACACCTTATCAATGAAACTTGAATCACACATTACTAATTACTAATCAAGATATTGTACAAAACCGTATCTATACTATTTGGAATTGCTTCTACTCTAGCTTGACATCACAATATTAGAACCTGGGTTTCAGTCTCCCATTTCTTGACCATTCAATATTTTTTACACATTTAAAGGATAATTTTGATTCTTGGATCCAACCCTTTTGTGTCGGAGAAATATGGTTGTCATTCTGACTGCCTTGTTAGTTGCCTACAAAAATGTTATTTTGTCCGATCCAAAACCAGTAGGCCTTGTTCAGTATTCTTCCAAAGAATAAGCTGGAGCAAAAACAACAGCATGCATATGTTTTCTTCTACTTTAATTTCCTGATATAAGCGAAAGACAATAATTTCTCTGGGTTAAATACCAGTGTACATTTTGTAAAAATGGCAACAAAATAATAATTGTAATGACTACTGGATAGATACAAATTAATTACTATTTGTAATTTAATTAGAACTTCTACAAATTTCAACATACAGCCATGAATATTTTGTGTAAATTTTGAGACAATATTAGATAAAGTTCTAATCAGATAAATATGAGAATATTACAAAATAAAAGTAATACATATAATTAGAAAATATACTCGGTCTTGAAAATCAGCTTGAATATTGACATAATTACTTAGGCTGAACTTTCACACTGTCAATAAAACAAGAATTAAAAAAAAATCTTAATTAATCTTTTAGACTTTGGCACTCTAAATTTCCAGGATAGGAGAATGTTTTGTTTGTTCTAAGAAAATTAAATAATAATAATGTTTAAACACTGCTCTGACCTTTAATGTTAAGTCTCAACCAGCAGAATGCACTAAACAGTATATATAACAGAAACACATTAATTTTAATATCAAAATAAACCAGAATGCCTGGTTATTATATATCTACGTACAATACTAATTGGCTGAAGGTTAATGGATATTGACAAAAATAGAAAAACTATCTGATTGGGCTTCATCAGCTCTTCCAATCTCTGGCAATAGTCAGCATTGGGCTTCATCAGCTCTTCCGATCTCTGGCAATAGTCAGCATTTCTTGCAAAACTGCCTTTGTACAATCAGTTTACCGGCCCAGTTATATGCATTGGTCCCACTCTGAATTTGTTGCCACTGTCATCTTGAATACAGAACAATTATTACTGAACATTATTACTGAACACAATCTAACTACAAGTACTTTTTTTTCTCAATTTGACTTAGCGTCAGAATCACATTGTGCATCTTGAACACAATCATCAGTAGTTGTAGTAATTTCTGATCCTTTATCACCAGCCCCTGAGTTGGTGACGCTGTTTACTTTTACATTGTCTTTAGCACATGGCACTTCTACTCCATCCACTTTATCAGATTCCACTGAAGCATCTGCTTGCTCATAGGTTGTTTCTTGTGGGTCTATATCCAATCTTGCTGCTGCCTGAGAAACACTCAATTCTTCATGAATTTCTCTCCTTGCCTTTTGAATGAAATATATTTATTACAATTTACAAAATGTAAGGTTTTGCTATTTAGTTGATTATTTTATTAGATTTTTTTCCAAATTATAGTTTCAAGATAAATGTTTACATTTATAAACAGAATTTTTACTGTATTTCATGAACATGTATAAAACTTAGAACATATAATTGCCTGGCAGATCGAAAAAACACACAAAAATATCAGATATTTAGCTGACATATTATTATATAATTTTGAGATTTAAGGGACTCCCACACAAATGTAATGTTAGTGACACAAGACCTTTGTTCCTGAAAAATGAGTTCAGATGAGTGATCTTAATAAAAAAAATTATGAACAAATGACAGTTATTTATCATGGAAAAGGTTAAGTGGTAATTAGTGGTAATTCTGCCAAGCATAGCTTCATTGACACATAGGGTACATCTCTAACAATTTTATTTTATTTCAGGTTTTTAACAATCACTACAGTACTATACTCACTTGTTTGCTGGAAGCAAGAAGTTCATCCAGTTGGGAACTGAGGCTGTCATTTTGTGCCTCCAACTTGTCCATCCAGCTGTCAATTTCATTGAGGGTTGTGTCCAGGTTCTCATACTCTGTAAGTCAGATGGATCAAATGTTAAAGGGGCTATACACCGTATGATGTATACGATAATGAGACTACATCGTACGGAACAGTTGGTACGGAAGATATCCAACCTCAAGTGAGAGTTAGTGCCCCTTGAATTAAATATGCCATTTGTAACGAATCATTGTACAAGCCAGCAGCTAAATTAAACGGGGCTTCAAACATTAAATCATAGGTATATGTAAGGGCCTAGAATTGTACTTCTTGCTACATCTTTAGATATTGATATATTATGTGTATACTATGCAATATCCGATCTAGTCAATTCTGCAATGTAAACAATTCAAGGCTTTCAATGTGTTGACTGATTTTCTGTATTTTGTATTTCAGACGTTGTTCATTGTGATGATTAAATACTACAAATAGAACAAGTTCTTATTTATGAACAACGTCTATGATTTAATGTTTGAAGCCCCGTTTAATTTAGCTGCTGGCTTGTACAATGATTCGTTACAAATGGCATATTTAATTCAAGGGGCACTAACTCTCACTTGAGGTTGGATATCTTCCGTACCAACTGTTCCGTACGATGTAGTCTCCTTATCGTATATGATGAAATAGCGAAAAAAAGAAAAGAAAATTGTTGAAAATTGACCTAAACCTGGTATTGATGAGTACAATGCATCGAAACTAACTAAATGAAGTACCACATAGTTTACAATTTAATTATTTTTCGCAGTTTTTTCATATTTTTCCATCAAAAAAGATTACTAGGTATGTATACCTAGTAGAATTCAGTCTTATGCATGATTGGCTAGTCAATGTTATCACATGATATTACTTAGTTAGGTACAACTATTAGCCATGTAGCACAGTGGATACAACACTGGTGCTACAGTGGATACAACACTGAACTGCAATTTTGGCGACACCTGTTGGAACCCCTGGTCTCTGACTCGATTTTTTTTTTACATTTTGATATTTTTTTACAAATATGATATCAAAGAATAAAACATTATTAAGTAATTGTCCTGAGGTTCGTTACAGAAAACACTTTTTTTGGTGCCAATCTGGTGTGTAGTCCCTTTAAGGTAAAGCTAATTTAGCAGTAAATTGATGATCAAGCAAAATAAAAAAAAATAGTTAAGGGGACAGATAACTTAATATATATGCATGACAGGATTACGGACCTTGTGCACTGCACTTCCTCTCAATGCCATCTTTCTATATACCAAGTTTTATTTCAATCACATCAGCTGTTTTGAAGTTATGGCCCGGACAAGCACCAATTATGAAAAAATAGTGAAGGGTTGATAATTTAATAAATATGCATTATAGAATTATAAATGGTTCTTGTGGACTGCACTAAGTCTCTAAGCCTCTCAATGCCATTTATATATATTCCAAGTTTTATTTCAATCACATCAATAGTTTTGAAGTTATTCTCTGGACAAGAGCGTGACAGAAGGACAAAGCGGCAACTCTATGTTCTCCCTTTGGGGAGCATAAAAACTATCCATGTCCACTGGGACCGTCCAATGACTACTTCTACAGTACAGTCCTGTGTTCTCTTCCGAGACAAGCTACATGAATTAGCTTATTTGGGCTCTAAAATATCTTAATTATTTGGATGAGCTTTACCATTTTTTCTTTGCCGATTTGTCTAGTTTTTCTTTATTTTTATTTTTGAACTACTTTCTTTGTAGAGTAACAAGTTTTGATTGGTTAATATTGTTGTTTTTATTTTTCGCGCGAACTCAAATTTTCTTCATGGTTTTTTCTTTACATATCTTCATTCTGTATTTGGTTTAAAGGTGGATCACATCGTTAATTTGAGAAGAATTATAAAATTTTCCCTCCCTCCCATCCCTTTTTTCTTTTTTCTTCATAAATGCAGGTTTGAATTTTATTTTATTTTTTTACTATGTGATTTATACATCAATTGTGTTATGATTAATATTATAAAATCATTACATGTTTGATTTAGATTGTGTTTGCGCGATTTATGTGACTTAGCATGTTTAAGTTTGTATGTAATATGTTTGTCGCATGATATTATTTTTGTTTCACATTTAGTTTTGCTTGCTTCAGTTATGTTTATCAATGTTGCTTGATATCAATTTGTGTGATATTTACTGTTTGCTTGCTAAATGTTTTGTGATCCTGTATGCCTAAATCTTGAATAATATTTCTATTAATCTGTCAGACTTGTTTTCCTTTATCTTATAAGTGATTACACATAATTACACCCAGAAAATTTAATTATGTTAGATGTATCTACCGTTGGTATATGCATGAACAATTGTCTCCAGATTAACTTGACCGTTATTTAAATTTAACAGAAAATCTTGACTTTGGTCGTTAAAATTGTCCGAATTGTCATCACTATCTTGTCCTTGTCCTTCTGCCATTTTGTTATCATGTGACCGGTATAAGAAAGCTCACCATCCATCGGTGCGAGGTGATACAGAAAACGTGAAATCCACTCAGAACTCAGTTATTTTAATTAATAATTTATTTTTTTTTGTATACATATTAGAAAGTGCCTCATGAAGGGTTTATATTTCAAATTTTATTGAAATTGGTCAAAAAATAAAGAAGTTAGAGCAATTTTTCATTTTTTTCCAAAAATAGATCGGAAATCGAGGTGAAATCCAGATTCCGATAGGTGAAATCCACTCATAACTCATTAATTTTAATAAATAATTTTCTGTTTTTGTATAATTATTAGAAAGTGCCTCATAAAGGGTTTATATTTCAAATTTTATTGAAATTGGTCAAAAAATGAAGAAGTTAGAGTAATTTTTCGAAAATAGATCGGAAATCGAGGTGAAATCCAGTTTTCGAGAAGTGAAATCCACTCCTAACTCAGTTTTATTAATTAGTAATTTTTATTTTTTGTATACATTTTGGAAAGTGCCTAATGAAGAGCTTACATTTCAAATTTTATTGAAATATATCAATAAATGAAGAAGTTAGAGCAATTTTTCGGAAATCGAAATGAAATCCACATTTTGACAAGTGAAATCCACTTTTTCAGACGTGAAATCCACTTTTTCAGACGTGAAATCCACTTTTTCAGACGTGAAATCCACTCATAACTCATTGATTTTTAACAAATTAATTTTTTTGTTGAACAAATAATTGATAAGGCTTTATCATGTGTTTATATTTCAAAAATTATTCAAATTGATCCAAAAATAAGAAAGTTGTAGACCTATTTTGAAAAAAAGATCGGAAATCGAAGTGAAATCCACATTTTGACAAGTGAAATCCACTTTTTCAGACGTGAAATCCACTCATAACTCATTTATTTTTAACAAATTATTTTTTTTGTTGAACAAATAATTGAAAAGGCATTATCATCGGTTTATATTTAAAATTTAAATGGAATTGGCCCAAAAATGAAAAAGTTAGATAAATATGTTGAAAATAGATCTGAAAGCTAAGTGAAATCCACATTTTGACAAGTGAAATCCAATATTTGGTAAAGAAATCTACTAAGTGTAAAGAAATAAATTCTTTCAAGTATCTTAATATTTATACAGTAGTAGTTTGTGTCCGATGATTATATTTTAATGTTGTTTTTTTGTTTTATTTACTTACATTAGTATCATTTAATCCGTTTTAGTCGTGATATCTTATATAACATTAGATCTAATATCTGAATCAGTTGAGATGCAATATTTTGGCTTGTTTTTTTCTGTAAGTAACCACTACCCAATATATTAGTTCTATAATATCGTTTAATAATTACTCTTGTCTTTGATCTATATCTGTCAAAGACGAGGATCACGACTCTCACGTGCCGTTACTTTCGCGCCTTTCGCACTTAGCGGTTAAGGTGATACATCAAATATCCGAGAAAGTTGACATAACATACTCGGCGGTAATATTAAAGAAGTTTAGTACAATGGCAGTAATTATTTTATGCCGAAAAAGAATTTGAGAAGATATGGTAAGTATAAAATGTATCAGAAATGGCAATTGTCATTGCTATGTTTTTATTTTTTATGCTATGAACATGTAGTGTTGGATATACGTATTATTTGATATTTAAACGGATAATTAATTGTTTCTGTGTATTTTGTGTTATTATATTTGGATATTTAAAAGGATAATTAATTGTTTCTGTATATTTCTGCTGTATTTGTTCATAAAATGGGAACCTTTCCGTGTAGTGTCTGCCTTGAGGCATGTGCACTTGACTCAATTTATTGTGATAATTGTAAGTTGTGGTGCCATCGTACATGTTGTCAAATGGGCAAGCTTGAGCTTAAGTCTTGGGACCAACGTCATCTCAAATTGGTGGGTTTTCAGAGATTGTCCACATTCAGGCACTCAGTACTGTGTTAAAATCGCCGATCAGGTCTCTCTACCCACCTTTGCGGGATATGCAAATGACAAACGCATTGACTGGAAATGTGGTAGGTCGGTCTGTATCGGCAAAGAAAAAAGCGGTATGTGAGCTGATGTGGTCATCAATGAAAACCCCCAGTTTATCTAAGATACCACTATTCAATCATATTGTACCACTTGTTTCCATCAAATTACTTGTCACGCTACAGGATGAGAGTGTTGATGAACGTGATTTGAAAAATGTTGATGGTGTTGTTGATGATGGTGTTTGTGATGATGCATACGATGTTGGTGGTGATGATGATGCTGTTGTTGATGTTGATGATGATGAATGTGATGTTGGAGGTGGTGGTGATGATGATGATGGTAATGATATAAATGATGATGAAAATGGTGATGTTGAAGGTGGTGGTGATGATGATGATGGTAATGATGTAAATGATAATGAAAATGGTGATGATGATGGTGGTGATGGTGATGTTGTTGGTGATGATGATGATGATGATGATGATGACGATGATAATGATGTAAATGATGATGAAAATGGTGATGATGATGGTGGTGTTGGTGATGTTGTTGGTGATGGTGGTGTTGTTGATGATGATGATGATGATGATGAACTTATGAAAAATGAAGGATGTGTGTTATGTGGTGAGAATGATGCTGATTGTACACAAACTGTGGACATAAGTGTATGTGACGTTGTTGAGACAGCAGAGCAGGATGATTCCCCATTGAGCTCAACTGTATTAACAGAATCACATGACATGAATACTCTTGATGTAAATAGCGTGACAAACGTCGATGACAGGCCAACAGAACCAACAGAACATCAAAACACGTCGTGTGATGATGTTTCTAATGGTACTGCTAGTCTTTCGCCGGCTGAACAATTTGACATTGATGGCGATCTGTGTGGATCATTACCAGAAGGGTTTCATGATATCAAAACGACTGTCTCTTTGTTAAAAGATAACAAAACAGGGTTGAAAAACATACCTAGGGGGAAGAAAGAAAATGTTTATTTCGTTGTGGATAACACAAGAAACAGGGACACAAAATTACGCAAAGATTTTTCGGATGACTGTGGGGTGTGGAATTCAACCTCTGGTGGTTCCCCAAAGCAATTCTTTATTTTGGAAGGGGGGACAATGACTAATATTTTTTACAAAGATGGTCAGTACGGGAAAAGGAAAACGGTCAAGGGCAAGAGAGTATTTGTAATTTTAGACCCCCAGCCTGAGTCTGATAAGATAATAGAGGTTCAACGTTACTACAAAACCCTCAAAGTCAATAAAGAATACAAAAAGCGTGTCTCATGGTTAAATAATGCGTCAGACTCTATTGCCCTTGTAGAATATGTCGGAAGCTTTCCTGGTATTGGTCCATACGGAGATGGATTACATGTTAAGGAATATGTTCGAGTCCCTGGCTATGTATTAGACGAGATAAAAGATTTGTCTTCTAAGGTCAAACCCATGGCGATAATGAATGTGCTTAAAACAAAGTATGACGAACTTGAACGCCCAGCATCTATTGCAGCGGTGCGTAAAATAGCCCAACGACAAAAGGTCAAAGTAACTGAAGGTCAGGGTCCGTCTTCCAATATAGCAGATCAAATTGTTCAGCTTGACAATATGGTTGCTGAAGGTCATCCATTTGTACGTTCAATGATAAGGAATAGCGGCAAACCCCCTTGTATCATTATGTATACTGATGAGCAAATAGCTGACATAAAAAGTATGTGCTGTACTGGTCAAACTGTTTTGGGGATGGACAAAACATTTATGCTCTGTAAAATGCATGTCACAGTCACCTGTTATAAGAACATGTCTGTTGTTCGCCATAGAACTCAGGCACCTCCTGTCTTTGTCGGTCCCATGTTCATTCATGACAATAGTGACTACGAAACATACAGTCACTTCTTTCATCATTTGAAACTGAAGTTGTCTGACGTCAAGGTTTCACAGCTTGTGATAGGCACCGACGATGAGAAAGCCATGGTCAAAGCCATTCAGTCAAATTTCCCTGAAGCTACTCATGTTTTGTGCACTAGGCATCTTTAGGAAAACACAAAACATCAGCTAACTGACGACGCTGTTGATAGGAAGTGTAGACAAGATCTAATGGAACAGATCTTTGGCAATGAAGGTATTTCATCAGCTGATGATACCATTGCATTTGAGGCCAAATGTACAGACATTGAGAACAAGTGCTCTGATATTTCTCAAAAATTTCTCAGATATTTCCAAAGTAGATTAAAGCCCCTTATTAAAGAGAAGGTCAATGTCCCATCGCGACAAGGTCTCATTAGTTCTAATTGGACGAACGACAATTGTGAATCCATGAACCATGTTCTCAAGCAAACGGTTGAATGGAAAGCAAAAGGCCTAACTGTCTTTGCTAAATTAGCCGAAGACCTAGTCAAAGGACAGTCGTCAGACCTCAGAGCTGCACTCATTGGGTCTGGTGAGTTCCGGTTGTCTGACAGCCATTCCCAATTCTTGGTCTCAAAACAAGAATGGCTTAATATGACATTGGTCCAGCGGTCAAACCATTATAAGCGGTTTCGACAGCACAGACTTAAACGCCCCAATTTGGTTACCTCCAGCGACGGACAATCGACCGTGGTTGAACCACGAACAAATGGTAAAAAACCAGGTTCAAGGAAGCGCAAAGTAAATGTAAAGACGACAACGTTGCCAAAGACAAAACGGCCCAAACCCTGAAAATAGCCTGTCTGTATAAATTTCTCTTAGGGTGTCCGGTGTTGGGTGTGCACACGCCGAGAATCACTATTGAAGCCCAGCACGGGTGGCAGTGCACACCCTCACGAATTACTAGTATCACATTTTAAATTGTTCACATGGGGCTATGTTCAAAGTTTATCTGTACATTTTTCATTTTGTGCATATATTTCTCTTAGGGTGTCCGGTGATGGGTGTGCACACGCCGAGAATCACTATTGAAGCCCAGCACGGGTGGCAGTGCACACCCTCACGAATTATCATTTTAAATTGTTCACATGGGGCTATGTTCAAAGTTTACCTGTGTATATTTTTTCATATTTTGCTATTGTTTATTTTGTGTAATGTTGTGAACATACCTTTTCATTATCTCTCATTATTGTAAACCAAGTTAGACATATGATTTCACTTGGTGTAACTTTGTTCTGTTGTATTTGTTTGTTTCTTTATTTATTTATTTTTATGATTACGTATATCAACCAATGTACATGTATAAATAACCATAAATAAATGTCTGGCATAAACAAATAATACAAAACAATATTCGGATTATTTATTAAATTTTTAAGATTTTCAAAATTCGAAAGTAAAAAAGGGCCATGATTGAGGGCGCCTCCACGTGGTATGGCCTGGATGTGTATGGATATTGTGTTTATCATGAAAAAAAATAAACAATTATACATACACAACAAAACGCCCTCACAATATAACTTCAACTTTCTTGTTTTTGGATCAATTTGAATAAAATTTGAAATATAAACCCATTATGAAGCCCTTTCAATTATTTGCTCAACACAAAAATTAATTTGTTAAAAATAAATGAGTTATGAGTGGATTTCACGTCTGAAAAAGTGGATTTCACTTGTCAAAATGTGGATTTCACTTCGATTTCCGATCTTTTTTTCAAAATAGGTCTACAACTTTCTTATTTTTGGATCAATTTGAATAATTTTTGAAATATAAACACATGATAAAGCCTTATCAATTATTTGTTCAACAAAAAAATTAATTTGTTAAAAATCAATGAGTTATGAGTGGATTTCACGTCTGAAAAAGTGGATTTCACTTGTCAAAATGTGGATTTCATTTCGATTTTCGAAAAATTGCTCTAACTTCTTCATTTATTGATATATTTCAATAAAATTTGAAATGTAAGCTCTTTATTAGGCACTTTCCAAAATGTATTCAAAAAATAAAAATTACTAATTGATAAAACTGAGTAAGGAGTGGATTTCACTTCTCGAAAACTGGATTTCACCTCGATTTCCGATCTATTTTCGAAAAATTACTCTAACTTCTTCATTTTTTGACCAATTTCAATAAAATTTGAAATATAAACCCTTTATGAGGCACTTTCTAATAATTATACAAAAACAGAAAATTATTTATTAAAATTAATGAGTAATGAGTGGATTTCACTTATCGGAATCTGGATTTCACCTCGATTTCCGATCTATTTTTGGAAAAAAATGAAAAATTGCTCTAACTTCTTCATTTTTTGACCAATTTCAATAAAATTTGAAATATAAACCCTTTATGAGGCACTTTCTAATAATTATACAAAAACAGAAAATTATTTATTAAAATCAATGAGTTATGAGTGGATTTCACCTATCGGAATCTGGATTTCACCTCGATTTCCGATCTATTTTTGGAAAAAAATGAAAAATTGCTCTAACTTCTTTATTTTTTGACCAATTTCAATAAAATTTGAAATATAAACCCTTCATGAGGCACTTTCTAATATGTATACAAAAAAAATAAATTATTAATTAAAATAACTGAGTTCTGAGTGGATTTCACGTTTTGAGTGGATTTCACGTGAAATCCACTGGATTCCTGTATCACCCCGCACCCACCATCCATTGGTTGTTTGCGAAATCGATCTTCCAATCAATAAGATTTCCGATTCGGCAGAACATTTCCGGTGACGCTTACCTCCATCTTGTTACTTTTCAAGTAAGCTTTAAATCCTTAATCATCTTTGTAATTAAAGAAGAAATTTTAATGAAAATATAAACATTTTGTACATCTAGCATTCATTAATGTTTCGACGCAGAAATTTATCAAATTCTTAGCTACTTAGTCATAATCTTTGTAGAAAAGTCTCAAGTCTCACAACATCCATCAACTTGGCAAAACATTAATGTCTTGACTCACGTACAACAGCAAAATGGGTCTTACGTAAACATTCCCTATCATCTTTCAATCGTAAGATCTGCTATCATGTGATGAAATTTCTGAAATTCAGAAAAAAATACTTCGTTTTCAATTTGTTGTGCAATCCCTACCATTTCCAGTATCCAAAAAGTCAAACACAATGGCCGATACAGAGAACGCTGATGAACTTCTGGACTACGACGAGGAGGAGACTGAACAGGCTGGGGATGCAGCTGGTGATGCTGTGGTCAAGAAAGATGTGAAGGGAACGTATGTGTCCATCCATAGTTCAGGATTCAGAGATTTCCTACTCAAGCCAGAATTGCTGAGAGCTATTGTGGACAGGGGATTTGAGCATCCTTCAGAAGGTATTCAATTATATAGATTTAACATTTCTAAAAAAAAGGTTAATTTTCAATTAGCCTTTTGACATTAGTTGCAGGCTTGCAGTCAATGCGAAAACTTTTTCTAGCTCATAGGACATTGCGACAGACAAGGACGAAATTTTTACCTGTCGCAACAACTTTTTACCTGTCGCAACATTTTTAACCTATTGCAACATTTTTAACCTATCGCAACATTTTTTACCCGGTCTGACAACTTCTACTGACTGGGTAAAAAATGTCGCGACAGGTTAAAAAATAAATAATAATGAAATAAATGAAATAATTAGAATAGTCTATTAGTCTTTGTCACTGTAACTGCTATAAGCAATGCATTCAGTATTGTAAGCGTAATTTAAACGCAATGTGAGCGTAATTTAAACAGAGCTAGCTTTATCGCAAACGTAAACATGTGTCAGAGTGCTAAAAATAGGTAAAATGCAAATCTCATTGTAATAAAAGTGGCTTTTTTTCGTCAGGACTTATAAAATTTCCGGACAATAAATGTCCGATTTTGATTTCTTTTCACTGGAAATATTTTCGTCGGGACATTGTGTCCGACAAAAACAGAAATTTCAGCCGGTCATCACCGAAAATTACTGGACATGACCGACTGTCCGACGAACTTTCACATTGACTGGGCTTGGTGCATGATGGTTATAACTTAAAAAAATACAATGCTTTGGCTAAGCCCTTCATGGCTTTCATTATCAATTAAACGATTGATTGATTTTTATTTCAGTTCAGCACGAATGCATACCACAGGCCATTCTGTCAATGGATGTGCTTTGTCAGGCCAAATCTGGTATGGGTAAAACTGCCGTGTTTGTTCTCGCCACTCTGCAACAGCTGGAGCCAGTTGATGGACAGGTTTGTTCTTTTCTGTCTGACATGTGTTTAAATTACGCATGTTTAATTGTAAGCACAGTCTCATTATTGCAGTTTCAGGATTATCTTTCTCTGTGGTCTTTCTACATTGACGATTAAATTTTGAAATTTAAAGATATTACTTGGATGTGTTCTGGTATAAGTCATGATTTTCATTTTGTACATCTATTTGTTTAAAGTATAATTATGTGTTTCAGGTGTCTGTATTGGTGCTTGCCCACACCAGAGAGCTGGCCTTCCAGATCAGTCAGGACTATGAGAGGTTCAGCAAGTACATGGGCAGTGTCAAGATTGCTGTCTTCTTCGGCGGTATGCCAGTTAAGAAAGATGAAGAGGTCCTTAGCAAGAACTGCCCCCATATTGTTGTTGGTACCCCTGGCAGACTTCTGGCCCTTATAAAATCTAAGGCGCTGAATCTGAAAAATGTGAAGCACTTCATCCTGGATGAATGCGATAAAATGCTCTGTGAGCTGGGTAAGGAATGTTTATATCTTAATTGACATGACACTGCACTGACCTAATATAAATATTCATAACTGTCCAACCAATACAGAGATGTACTTGTAAATAACCCTGAACAACTGCTTTTGTTTAAATGAAGTTGTTAATTAAAGAGGTCCATCTTGGTCCAATTTTACATTTGATTAATTGATTGTCTTTTCGGTTAATATTGATTATATGAATTATTTTTGTTTTGTCATTAAACCCTTTTTTTAAGATTTTTGTTTAAACCTATTCTTTAGCACAGATTTAAGTAACTTTTTGTTTTAACCTATTCTTTAGCACAGATTTAAGTAACTTTTAGTCTGTGTTAAAATATTGATGTTCTAAACTGATAAATATTTAATTAGATTCCATATTTTTAGACATGCGCAAGGATGTGCAAGAGATCTTCAGGATGACGCCTCATGAGAAGCAGGTCATGATGTTCAGCGCCACTCTCAGTAAAGACATCCGACCAATCTGCAAGAAGTTCATGCAAGATGTAATTTCCATACATGTGTCTTCATTTTCCTACCTTGCCAACTCCCGTTGCACTTCTGCTGCTGCCTGAGGTTAATTGTCTCCCATGTCGACTTGGGATCGTTCTCAATGATCAATGCTCCTGGTTTAGTCGCTGTGCTTATTCCGGTCAATAAGCTGTGCTCAACACTGCTGCGTTTGTCAATGCGATGTCAGATCAAGTATTTAAGGGTATATAAGTTTCTGGAAAGGCAAAGGATCAATTTTAGAAATGCAAATGCTAATTAATGGGCCAGAATTTGTAAATTTTAGTTATTGAAAAGTTAAGTTTGCCATGAACAATTAAAATGGGTCATATGTAAAGCATCATAATATTTGGGTTGATGAAAATTTGGGCCTGATAGTTTTTAGGAAATTGGAAGAAATGAGCCACTCTAAAAGAGGCTTTGTTTAATTGAGATCACATTAAGCAGACACTCTCAAAGTGTCGGTGAGGGTGTGATCCTACTTAAATGGGTGGGAAATAGGAAATGGGAAATTATAGTGTCACAGGGGTATAGTTGTATGTAAGGGGAAATCAGGATGGGAAATTTAAAAATGCTAAATGGTTGGGGGAAAAGAAATGCATTCAAAGAGGGAAATGGTGTGGCATAGTATCCCTACTCTCAAAGTGGGGATCAAAATGTCATGCCAGCAGGAAGATGTTAGTGGAATATATTACAAACTGTTCATTTCAATATCTGTTCGCATAGGACTGAATTAAAATTTGTGTAGCAGAAAAATCATCAGTTAAGCGAAAGGCCATTAAATCGTCCGGAGTTCTTGCCTACACGGGATAACTTAACGGCTGTAAGGATGGAGGTGCAGTTTGCGTGGAGTTGGAAGTTGCCAGTTGTCTCTCTCGGTCAGTGAGCAGTCCCTGCCATCTCGGCGGATGTGTGTTGGACTTTGCCACTGCACGGTTTTGGTGACCTGGTTATATGTTGATAGGAAACTGAACCTACATAAAAATTGTCTGTTTCTTTTTATTTTTAAAGTCAGTCACCTTTACTTGATGTGTTGAATTCTTGTTTAGAATATGGGTTCAGTTTTCTAGCGTTTTTTGTTGTTTATAATATCTGCATCGTCGATTCATGAAGTAAAATATAAGGGCATAACTGGTACTGGTAGAATTATAATTCTGTGCTCTTTGTAATGAATGGTAATGTTTTTTTTTGTAAAAGCCTTTAGTATAAGGAAGACATTATCATTTGTTAGATAGCACACCGAGTATTTGAAATTAATGTTGTAGATTAAAAAATCAGTCTTTCAAATATTTTTTAGTTTAAATGTGTGAAGTTAATACATTTCCAGTTGTCCACCTGTGATGTGAAGGGGGTAGGGGAATGTGTGTTGAGCTATGCTTTGTTTACAGCCCATGGAGGTGTTCGTGGATGACGACTCTAAGCTTACCCTGCACGGTCTCCAGCAACATTACGTCAAGCTGAAGGACAACGAGAAGAACAGGAAACTGTTTGAACTGCTTGATGTGCTGGAATTCAACCAGGTGAGGCCATGTTAAATTTACAACTCAGTGCAGTGGAAGAAACACTGGTTAATACTTGGGCCCCTTTATAATTTCAACATTTCAAATCAGCCTAATCCGATGATGGTCTGGTGTGAACCAAGTTCATTGCCGTAAGGGACGGAAGGCACATTTAACAATTGCATATTTATTTAAATAGTTTTCAACTTGGTTGTGGTAAAGAAAATTAGTTAAATATTTTGAAAGAAAGAAGCTACTGATGCATACCTCAGTGTGGCAAGACAATAATTTGCAAGGTCTTCAATGAATTATTTTAAATCATAGACAAACTAAACTATCCATAGTCCTATTGATAAACTATGGTTGTTTTTGCAGGTGATAATCTTTGTGAAGAGTGTGCAGCGGTGTATGGCCTTGGCCCAGCTTCTCCATGAACAGAACTTCCCTGCCATCGCCATCCATCGGGCCATGACACAGGAGGAAAGGTACGGCACTGTACTTGTGATAGGCGACAATGATTCAATAAAAAAATGTGATAATGAGCATGTTTTGTTAATGGAGTTAATTACAAGAATGCTGTACACTAACAATATTGGGATACAGTTTGTATTCATGAAATCCACCGGACGTCAACATCCCATGTCCACTGTATGTTTTGGAATTAAGTGTTAGTTACCAAACAATTTGAAAACAATATTAAAGGTAAGCTCTGAACAACCTTGTCTAATCAGACCATAAAGCATTGCCCTATGTGTTGCCGGTATGGAGTCTCACTCATACTAGGTGTCAAATGGTGGCATATATCAGTGTTGGACTCCACACTCCGTATCTTGAATAGATGCTGTGTACTAAATCACCAACAACATTTATAAAACTATTTGAAAACAATATTAAAGGTAAGCTCTGAACAACATTGTCTCATCAGACCATAAAGCATTGCCCTATGTGTTGCCAGTATGGGGTCTCACTTATACTTGGGTGTCAAATGGTGGCATATAGCAGTGTTGGACTCCACACTCTGTATCTTGAATAGGTGCTGTGTACTAAATCACCAACAACATTTATACAACTATTTTAAAACAATAAGGTAAGAGCCCTGAATGGGATTGTCTTATCAGACCATAAAGCATTGCCCTATGTGTTGCCAGTATGGGGTCTCACTTATACTTGGGTGTCAAATGGTGGCATATAGCAGTGTTGGACTCCACACTTGGTATCTTGAATAGGTGCTGTGTACTAAATCACCAACAACATTTATAAACTATTTGAAAACAATAAGGTTAGAGCCCTGAACAGGATTGTCTCATCAGACCATAAAGCATTGCCCTATGTGTTGCCGGTATGGGGTCTCACTTATACTTGGGTGTCAAATGGTGGCATATAGCAGTGTTGGACTCCACACTCTGTATCTAGAATAGGTGCTGTGTACTAAATCACCAACAACATTCACTTGAGTTTGTCTTTATAACTATAAAAAGAGGATAACAGTGGCTGTAGGTTTTATCATGTCAAGTAAAACATCAAACAACTTGGGTCATGCCTATTGAAGTGTTTGACTGGAAAGGTTCTTATAACTACAAGGCATACAGATAGAAGTTTGGTGTTTGGCTGTTGTTGGTTCAAATTGTAATATTCCTAAAGAATTTTTGTAGTTTCTCGTAGAATACCTGTTTGAATGAATATTCAATGTTAATTTTACTGCTATGTTGGACATTGCAGATTGTCGAGATACCAGCAGTTCAAGGATTTCCAGAAGCGAATCTTGGTAGCCACGAACCTGTTTGGGCGTGGCATGGACATTGAGCGGGTCAACATCGTCTTTAATTATGACATGCCAGACGACTCTGATACCTACCTTCACAGGGTAACTATTCCTGGATTTACATTTGGTCGACTTTGAAGTCATACTAAACCAGTAACCAGTTTGTAGTTAGTTATTGGTAATAACAGATTTAAAAGCAAAATTAAAGCGCATCATCTAGTTATTAAACTGTACACCATATAGGATAATCAAATATTTAGTAATCTCATTTTGCGACAATCGTTTAGTTTAAACATATTTTATTCATCAATACATGTCAAATACAATGTAAATCAAATACAAGTACAAATGTTATGAAACGGATGAGAACGAAAGATAAATAAATCTTATATTGTTCTTTTCCAAGAACAATCGTTTGAAGCAATGACTAGTAAGTTTTGTTTTACTAAGAAAAGTAGAATCAAGTTAATTAAATGAATCGGTTCAAAATAGGATTTCTTCAATTATTTAATAATTATACATGCACTAGTTCAAATGAGAAATGAAACAAAACAAGAAAGCTTACTGTGTTCAGTGATTTTTCAGGTTGCAAGAGCTGGCAGATTTGGAACAAAGGGTCTTGCGATCACGTTTGTGTCAGATGAGACTGATGCCAAGGTCCTGAATGATGTACAAGAGCGATTTGAGGTCAACATCTCGGAACTGCCCGATGAAATCGACATCTCCTCTTACAGTAAGTGATATAACCGGTCTACGGACATGAAATGTGTTTGCTGGTCTGTGTAGGGATATTGACATAACCTTGATTAGATGTTGAATTTCAAAGGCTTTAACTTTGGTCATAGCTAAGTCGAGATTTAAAGGTATTCAAATGTGACTTTGAAGACAATACACGTGGGTACAGCAATGCCTTTATATTTTTTAATCTTCAGTAATGAAAGAACAACAGGAGCCTCAGCATTGTGAAATTCAGGGCTTACGATTGACATGAACATGGTTATAAACTCGACCGGTTTTAATATAATTTAGAAACGATTACATCTAACGATGTGAAAACAATGATAGTTCTCCCTTGAATATATTATATTGAAATATAATATTGCCACAACATATTCATTCAATTTTTGCTTTGATTTTTCAGTCGAGGGACGTTGAGAAGTCCTGTTCAGGAATCATTGGAGGGCAACTAACTCGTATCATTGGCATTGAGACCATTTAGATATCATGTGTTAAACTCTTGTGTAAATATTCCCATAAAACTACATTGTGATAGATCTCTGGGACTGTCATCATGTTATTTGTCTCGGATTTTTTTAAGTCTTAAATATGATCCAGGGGAGATCGGACTATCCTAACTGTTGGATGAAAATCATAGTCATTTAAATTGATGTCACATAATCATGATACGAAACGAAGAACTTTAAATTTAAATGAATGCATCCAGTGTTTGGTGTTAATTTTGTAATTTAGAATTATAAATGTAACAAACTAGTTCAACTGAAATTGGTTAACTAAATTTTTGTACATATCGAGTTAATTTATAGATGTTTCCATTGATTGTCATTTTTAAAGATTAAATGCAAATTCTGTTATAGTAGTACCAAGTATATTGTCACACTCCGTCAATTTATTTTATGAATCCATTATCATTGGTTTTAAACATGCTAGCATATGTATGCTGTTTCATATTCTGTCATTTTGTAATAATATTGTGTTTGACTTGAAAGAATAAACGACTTTAAATATCAATAACGTTAGTTACGCTTGTGTTCACATAGTCCCTTGTTCAAACGAGTTAAGATTAAGTTTTTAGGTCTGTATGTGTTTTTGTGTCGTCGCTTTCGAGGCATGGCAGACGAGGGGATTAATTTGTCCATCGGCGTGGCACTCGTTTCTGATAAATATCGGCTATATGCACATCGTAATACATAGTTTTACTCGAAAATAGGGACTATTCTAATTGTATCGGTGTGACGAAAGTTTGATCGATTCACGGTCTGAGTCCGTTTCCATTAAAACCTATTGTCACAGCCTTGTGGTCATCATGTAGTATTAAACTGGGACCATTAAGAAATGTTCAATGTAATCGACCCGATGCACGAAGTTGCCTCGAGAGTAAAAAACCCGAAACCTAGTACACCTCTGGGTAAATCGATAGTTGAGCTGTGCCCCGTTAGCGACTGAAAACAAGACGAGCGACTGCCTTCACCCTACGACGCTCTTGTTTATTTCTGGACTGACTCGAGACGCCAAAATTATCGGTTGGAAGTTGCTCTCGTAGTCTAATCTTTCGTACTATGGGTGAAAAAATGGAACAATGCCCAGTGCGAGGAACTTGATCGCTAAGTGTTAGGGACCTTTCAATAAAAAGCTGAAATCATTACATTGCAATCATTTGTGTTGACAACCTGCCTAAGACTTCTCACCCACTGACCGTACTCAGTTATTACGTGCTGGTCGTCATAATTGTTAGCTCTTGTGTGTAACAGCATTGTTTAAACTAGCCATCTACAAAGACGATGGGTCACGTCCATCAAAGTGGATTGTCGTTGTAACTTCTGCTTTCCTCTCCCGAAAGTCAGTCATCAAGCTTAAGAAAGTGAAGGGTACCGCCTTTGAGGATGGACACGATTAGATGATCAGTTGGAAAGATGTAAGATACGCAGTTGATGCTATGTGTTTAGTAAGTTTTTCCTTGCTCTGTTCGGTATACATATTTACTCCATAGCTCTCCTTAATTAACTTTATTATCGACGTTTGTGTGCTTGAACTAGTGAAGGGCAATCGGTTGAGTTTTACAATCGATAATCGGTTACAATCGGAGACCATCAACCGATTAGACATCGGCTATAATCGGATATTATAGAGCAGTGGTTGCTAGTGATATACTTGAAGGTAATGGGTATCACTTCGTCTATGTAAGCTGAATTGAATATATAAACCAAACAATAGAACTTACGTATTCATTTTTCAGGAAACTAACAAACATAAAACATATTTTTTTTATATTTTTAAGTTAAAAAGAAAAAAAACATTAAACTGAAATGTATACATCAGAAATTTCAAAGTCACCAGTATGAATCTACCAGTAAATGTTTGTTTAGAAATATTGTCTGGTCAATGAGATATGGGTTCATTCTACATCTCTTCTTGCTCATCACCTGTGATCTAGTTACTGTATACCTATTTTGCGTAAGCCTTTTTGCAAAGGCAACAATACGCCTTGCTTGTGTCAAGGTTTTCTTTGGTTGGAGGTCCTGGTTTGATTTTTCTAAATGCAAAAATGAGCCAGACTTTAGATTTTGCTTTCCCACCCGGATAATTGTACAGCATATCGTCATTGTCGTCTGCCATTCTTACGAATTGTACCCAAAGAAAAATGAGCGGAAATGTCGGCAAGATAAAAAAAATCGTAAATGAATACTGAGTAACCTCCCTTGATAAATTTGTATGATGTTCCGCGATAATCGATTATGATAATTTACAATCGATTATCGCCGATTTTGAAGCTTTCCGATCAATTTTCGATTATAATCGATCATCGGCCCATCACTAGCTTGAACTGTTTGTGTTTATATAAATGGTTGATATACTGTAACTAAATAGGAGGACTTCAATATGATCAAGTAGAGTCGTTTTTTTCATTTTTTCTACATAACAAGACGATCATTGATTATTAAGAAGAACGTTTATTATCTCTTCTCAGTGTAACACCTATTTAAATGTGCGAAGACGGCGAATAAAACCTGAAAGGGAGTAAATGAGGGTTACGGTCGCGACCATGACATACATATACCCTTTTATATACTGTCATGTTTTTTTCCCAAAAATATATGTAACACTGATTCCAATTGTATGTATATTATATCTATGGTTGTCATGTTTTTTTTCTTGAAAACTTTATGTCTTGGAGCCATACCATTTGATATATAGTTATTTAATGTAAACCCATGTTGGGAGTTCTGGGAATCGCACTTGGGTAACAGATGTTTGAGAATCTTTATTTAAATATGATTTTTGTTGGTCTCGTATTCACAGGAAGTGTGATATATTGCCAGGTTTATATATGTCTTTAAAATAGGGTATACGACTGCTTAAGGCAAGATTAGCTGACATTATTGTTCTTACAGATGTTGAAAATTCCTCGAAAATGGACTTCAGTTTACATAAGAAAGAGTTAAGCTAAATGTAGATGTTCAAGTCACAAATTGTCAATAGAAAAGGGTCGGCATATAGGTGTTCCTACGTGTGAAAGTTTGAATAATACTATTTAATAATCTTTAAGAGAACTCATTTCATGTTTATTTTGTAAAAAAAAGTATGAAGAATCAAAAAAGTTTTACCTTGGGTATTTGATTCATAATAACTTAACCCCACAATCGTTTTATTTTAAATTTTCTTGTAAAAGCGGTTATTTTAAGTATTAGTAAATTTATAAATAATATCCTTTTATGTCCGTATGCAGCATAAAGTACTATCTATTTAAACATATGCGTGCATATGTTTGTCTACTTATAGTTTTGCCACGTACTTCTCTTTGTTTCGTCAATTTGATCAAATATATAATGTTTGAATTTGTTTTGAACCGGTGGCCTCATATTACGAATAAATTTAACATGAGTTTGAGCTGGTAGGAAAGAAAAATACCTCACACACGTACAGGGCTTATGCTATTTATAATGAAACAAACGGAAGCGACATTTAAAAGCATGATTAAAAGTAATATGCATCTACACAACAACATGAAACGATAAAAGGAAATCAGTGGATGGAAAAATCTGCAACACACCAAACATATGCAAAATGGGATTAAAAAACATCGGACGGAAAACTATAAAAGTTACCAGTCTCCGGATTCCCGCCTGCATTAAATTATATGCTTAAGGGACATATTTCGATTGTAGAAATAAGACAGAATAACAAAATCACACTTCAATAAAGCATTGATATAAATATATTGAAAGTAATATGAAAAAATAACACGCACGCACCTACGCACGCACGCGCGCACACACGCACACACACCCATACACACACGAGCTTTGCCACTATGACAACAAAGCGTTGTCACTAGCAAGTTTACATGATTACATGGTGAATATTGTCCTGTATACGCTCCAAATCCCTGTTGGATAAGCACATGTTACAGTAATAAACAACTCTGCTATCTTCGGAGAAATGATCGTTGACGACGGAGCCACAAAGTCATACGTATGTCCGGTGTAACAGCTGATATCCAGAATGTCGGTGAATCCTTCTTTTGATCCCACAACGAGGCTATAAACAACTGGAATTTCCGGAAGTGTATCGAATGCTTGTTCCCAGTTGATGTGAATATGATGCTCATTTCTAGATACAAGCATTGGGCTTCCTGAAGGCATATTAAGAATTGATTGAAACATATCATAGATGTTTAACCTGACACGTTCTACAGTTATTTAATTTGAGCAAACGCCTGTCAGGGGGCAACTTAAACTTGGTCACCTGTATTTTAGTATGAATGAATCCTATTTATAATTTGTTGATAATCTTCTCTTTCAATAGGACGGATAAATCATAGATAAATGCTAACTAAACACTCTCTGTTTTCCAATGATTAAGTTGTCTTTACGTCTGAATCTAATTCCACAAAATCTTATGTATACGTATTTTACATGTTTAGCTGCAAGCACAACATAATAATTAAACTATAATCCTATTGAAAGTTCAATGTAAGAATTAATATGTTTGAGCAATATAACTGTTTTGTTTTTAAAATGTTTATCCAAGTAAATACTGGCATAATGTAGTCAATCGGGATTTATATTGAATAACTACTAGTATACAATGAAAATGCAACGATGTAATTTATAAACGTCGTACTTTCCATTAAACATTTTAACCGATTGATATTTCCAAATCGACGAACTTATATTTTTGTCTGATTTCGCAATTTAAAACTTTTATGATTAACACTCATATTACCATACATCGACTTGAAATATTTTACTCTTGTTACCCATCTGTTTAAAGCAAAATTTTGATTCCAACTAAAGTTTAATATTGATTAAAAGCCAGTTATCTGCTAAAAACTCAAGATCGTTTAGCACACAATACATAGCTTCGTATGTAGCATTACCTGACAAAGCCGGAGGTTCACTTATGGTGAATAAGGAAGCGTGGACGGCCTCACTTCTATGTTGCCCAGTGTTTGTTGCCCTGACGCTTACACTCAATGTTTCTGAATTGTGTAGTGTTAGCCCGCGAGCACTTGCCACTGTCTTCAGTTGAACATTTGTCCAGTCTACGATGGTAGTATTTCTGTCGTCTGATATGCAATATTCGTAAAAGTCAATACCTGATGTATCTTCGAATTCTGACCAACTGATCTGCACCAATGTTGTGTTTGATTGTATTTTAGTTGGACCTTCTGTAATCGGTATTGTGCTGAACACACCTTCGTTAACTGGTAGAATGTTAACTGTTACTTGGTTTGAAGTAATGAAATCCATGGATACGGTATTGGAGGCTACAGTTGTTGTCGTTGCTAGCTCAACATTATTGACACATTTGATATTGACGTACACCTTATCGCCGTGTTTAAGCTGCAGGAGGTTCGACTCACACGATGACAGAGTATCTGCATACCACTGATCTTGTACATTGTCTTTGTTTGGAAGCATTCCTGCAACATAATCGAAGCTTGAGTATTAATTACACACGTGTGTCGTGTTGTATCAATCCAAGTGGTAATATTTGTAAAAGTGATTTTCTTGTAGAAGTAAAAACTGAACACTAGACCCTCTAGCAAACTTGAAAATACTATGTTTACCAACTGTTACGTTTTATTATGACTTACCAATAGAACAAGTACATTGATTAATATCGCTCTCGTCGTCTAGCACATTCCAGGTTGCATTAACCTTCACTCTCGAAGCGATCTCACCCGAATTATTTACAAAGACTACCGTTGCTGAAGCTTCAAGATCGGTGATAAGCGGAGAAGTATGGTCAATAATAATTGGTTCTGTTGACTGGAAAACTGATCTCAGGCCTGCATGATTCTCAGCAATAACTGTCGTATATACTTTCATCGCATGCACAAGGTGGCCTTTGATAACCACACTCATTATATCAGCATGAATAGCAGTTAATGGCTGAATTTGAAACCCTCCAGGCGTTGTACCGGCACCAATTTGTACCTAAAGTAAAATTAAAAAAAACAACAACAACATAAAGAATAATATTTTTGTAAATGAAAAAACAACACACAAAAACAACAACACTGTAAATGAAAAGTTACACAGTTATACTACATTTTAAAATGAAAATAAATAAATGAATCTAAGGGTTACAACATGTTTACATAAATGTGTAAACTAATACATGCATACTATTTAAATAAAATGCTAGATACTTATACTAATCCTAATTAATAAATATAATCCATCGTTATTACAATCATGATGAACATATTAAACAATATCAACTTATTTTAACTACATTGATTATGATTTCTATTCCATACCTTTTTCAGATCACTTTCTTTATCCTTAATCATAGCAGTAACAGCTACAGAATCATGTCTTATTTGCCGAACATGAAGAGCTTTTGACTTGTTTTCCATGAAAGACGTACAGTTTTGTAAATGAATTTGTTTTAAGATGTTATTGAAATTATTATGATTTTCAACAATGATGGTAATGTTTTGGGTTCTATTTTCAATTGGCATGAAAGTATATGAAAATTCAGAAAATTGTTTATGATTCAGAACAGTTGGAATTCTGGTCATGAAACGATTGATTTGAAGAATAACTGAATCTACAAAAGCATTTTCAATAGATCCTTCTATTCTGTATATTGCATCTTTGTCTAATTGCGCAACAATTGTCTTTGTCCAAGTATCCTCCGAGTTCTCTAATAATTCAATGGCAACAATGTTTTCAAATTGGATACAGTCGTAGCCTTTGGGTGGAGTAGGATCGATAATAACCCCTGGGGAAACAATAACATCACTTTCATGTCCCGCGGCATCAATGGCCTTGACCACTCCGTAATAAACGCTTCCAGGAATCAAGTCTACATCCTTGAATGTAACGCTCGTTTTGAGACCAATAAGTGTGAAATTCCTATACAAATGTGATGACTCCTGATTTTCCACAGCAACATAGTAACTTTTTATTCCTGAACAATGGTCCTGAAACCCATGCCACGAAAGTCCCAGAGAGGTAACGGATGATTGGTATGCAACGTTCCTATGCGTAATTGTATTAAAAACAACGCCATTTGTCGGTGGGGTCGTATCAACTATGAAACCGTCTGACGATAACGAAGTGTGAAGCCCTGCCGTGTTCACAGCTGTGACAGTAAAATAGTATTTAACGGCGTGCTCCAAAGTCAGATTTCCAATGGAAATATTAGTGTTCAATCCAATAATCTCTGATGCAAATACGTCATCGACTGAAACAAATTTTTACAATATAAATCTCATTATATATAGAAATTCATAATCATTGCCTTTAACTAAATTGTTCAAATGGTAAATAATGCATTTAAACCTTATAAATATTAACTTTTTTCTATAGATATGTACCGTTCGGTGAAGTTCCTAAAGCAACCAAGTAATGTTGTATATAACTCTGTTGCTCACTAAAGACTCCGGACCAACAAGCCGAAATCTCATCGGTCCAGTCTATGAAGTCATGATCTGTTGCACAATCGTCAATTCCTTCAATGATATATCGTCCTCTACGCAAACTTGGTGATGTTTGATCAACCTTAATAGGCTTAGACGTAAAGATTGCGAATGCACTTGGTCCGTACCATGTTTTTACGTAAATGTCGTAGAGCTCGCCATGGACAAGCGATCTATTAATTGGCAGACAGTGAACGAATTCTTGTCGCAAACCTATATCAACCCAGGGGAACTCTTTTTGTAAATCGAAAACCCCTTCTCCATACGGTTGATTATGAATTCCAATACTCCACTCAAATCTATGAATGTCTGGATCCTTTCTCGAGTGTTCTATCTGCATCCAGTGACCGGCGAGACAAGCTGATGAGGCCGTTAAAGTTAAAGGCTGGAACTGAAGGCCTCCAAAAACTGCAAACTTTGTCAAGTCGCTATCAGTCGTGTTAAATGCATCAATCTCGACGCAGGACATATTTGTTTCAACTGCATTGCATGGTTTTCCAACTACAGCGCATGTGCAGTCCTTGTTGCAAAAATGAACGTCACAAGAGTGCTTCTCGAGTTCGAGTATTCCCCGCTGATTTTCAATAATAACGGAAGATGGCATACTTGACAATGAAAATAGAGATACACGTGCAACCGAGCTGTTTAATCCTACACTATTTACAGTCCAGACAGAAACAATTATAAGATCGTTAGGGTTTAACGCTTCTGTAAGTGTGAAATTGCCATGTTGTTCGTCTGATGTGTTATCATGGTTTCGGATGAGGACACCACCGGACAGTTCCTGCTTGCTAAAATACCTTGAAACAGTAACATAATATCTATCTATACTAGATTCCTGATCGTAGAAACCATACCAAGTCAAGGAAACAGTGGAGTGGAGTCCACTGGTATCTCTATAATTTTCCCAAAGCATTTGTGGTTTTAGTCCACCCTGGTGTGGGGGAGTTGAGTCGATGAGAATATCGTTTGTTCTCTCTGTTGAGCATAGCCCTGCCGCGTTACAACTAGTAATAACAACGAAATATGTGTCACCATTATGCAGCCAATTGTTTCCATCTAAGTTAATGGTGTACTGTTTTTCGGATCCGAGATGTACTTTTTCAACTGGTGTGTGTCCTTCATGATGTGTAAAGAGGGATAACTCGTGACTATATATCGAGCTTTCGTCGTCTAAAAAATCCCAAAACACTCTAATAATCGACTTTTCCCATTGAGAGGTTTTGTCCTTGATTGTGTTATAATCAAGCATTATTGAAGGCTTTATTTTGTTGTAAGGTGCTGTTATGTCCACGAGAATCGCATCGGATGCACTTGAAACGTTCATCCCGACTCCATTGAAGGCCCAAACAGTTGCAAAAATTGGCGTTTTTATGGGCAGAGATATATTCGACTTTATCATATAAGACTGAAGAAGGGCATTGAATGAAGGAACAATGTCACACATGTTTTTCTGACGTCCTAAACACACTTCAAAATGATCGATATCTGAATGAGGGTCCTCAAATCCAGCCCATTGTAATCTCAGTGACGTGCTGCAATACACATAAAACATTATTAGGAGATCGTTTAAAAGTATTCTTAATATTAGTGTTTAAATGTAATAGCATCTGGAATTGCATCGATACCGCTTATTTAAACTGTGTGTGGTTTATACTAACTTTAACGGTAAATATCTGCTGTGTCGTACACTAGACCCGGCTTGTACACGACCAATGATTGGTGGTGAGTTGTCCAATATAATTCCATCTGACGATCTTTGTGTACAGAGTCCAGCTTTATTACAGCTTTCTACTGTTGCGTAATATTTCTCTCCTGGGATAAACGGACCATTCCAAATTATATCTGAAAACCAAATAAACGCACACAAAGAGGTCAATAACATGCGTACTCATTAATAACAAATAAATAGTATTAACATAATACATATGAACCTATGAACACACATATACCTTGCTTCAGTCCAACGTTTATAAATGACTGAACGTCTGTAGCGTAGTGGTCTGTTCCAAGTCCTACATTGAAATAGTCTATGTGGCTTTCTATGTCTGAGAAATCTTTCCAGTGTGCATGGATCGTGTATATGTCTGATTGATAGTCAAGGTCAATCTGAAATTAAAAAAATCACTCATGGCTGCTGAAATGTACTATCATATACGCTGGCTATTATAAAGTTATTGTGTAAATATGTACATGCTTCCCCAGTGTTTTGTAGTCCTTAGACATTCTTGACAACCTGTATGGATGTAGATCATGACATGATCAAATAAAGCAACATCATTTAAGGCAATATATTGTGTAAGTAGAACATCCCATTAAACCAACCTTGCTTTCCCAGTTTCCATCCAAAACGTGTCCTCCACAAGGTGGTGTTCTATCTAAAATAAATCGTTTTGACACGATTGTACTCGGAATATCTGCCCTGTTGATCGCCTGTATAATTCAAATACAACGATTATATTGTTTTGTAAATTACATTGTTACAGATATTCCATATATCTTTCACACGTTTGATCTACTTATGACTTTTATATTTCTTTATTTTCCAAAAGCTGACAGCAGCTTACCTGCAGAAGAACGAAGTATTCATAGCCTTCTAGGATATTTGAATCATGAAGATCAATGTTGAAAGTATCTGAATAATACTTTGTCATAGGTAATGCATCCACCGTGCTGTCGCTTGATCCGATTCCGACATTAAAATGACTTATTCCGCTGTGATCGTCATGAAAACCAACAAGACGTATACTTATTGTGTCACCGTTGTAATACGCATGTTGTTGATCAAAGTGTATTTTCCCTTCCTTTGGTGCTGATGTGTCCGTAACAAACTCCGTTGAAACAGCCACTGACGAAAGCCCGAAATGGTCAGATCCTGCAATACATATATATTCTTGTATTTTGTTTTTATTCCTTATGTTACCCAAATGATTTTGAAATATTAACACGGTTTTGACGTTATCCGATTGTTACCTTATGTCTTACTTTCTTAGGTAAGTCGTATTCGCTCAATACATAGTTGGAATAGCTATCATGATAGTCATATTCCTAGTTCATAGTAACATGTTTATGTTTGCGTTGTTATATTATGATATAGTTTGAATTTGATGTTAAAATCTTACCGTTTACAGTAAAGTACACAGAAGTGCCATCAGCGATGCCAATTAAAGATAACACGGCAGTCGTTTCTTGTCCCGTGTTACGGAACGATATAATATCGTCTCTGTTGGGACTGGAGCCTGAATAAACCAGTATTAAAGGTTTATATTTTAAAAAAGATTTTAATCCATGAGGACATGAAGACTTAACACCAAGTCACCGTAATATTAATAATTCGAAATTAAATTATATCAAGTACTAAGAATATAAAGTGAATGGAAATTTAATGCAAACATTGAATATAACCATTGATATTCTTGTAAGATAGATCATTTAACGATCTATTTTTTGTATCAATTTACGCGAGAAGTGTACGCACCAACACCGATTGCGTAATGTTGTATGTTTTCTGGATATCCAAGAAGAGTAGCGCCTCTTTCTTTAAAAAACGGATCCCATGTTATAACAACATGTTCGATGTCAGTTAAATACCCATTTACGTTTTGGATATGAATATTCCCAGGGATGGGAGCAGTGTCGTCTAAAATAAATCCGTCACTGCAAGACTGAATTTCGTCCAGTAATTCAGTGAACAATTCCCTTTCAACTACTGTCTTATTTGAGAAAGCACACACATAGAATGTAGCGTCAACGAACACATCGGCTTCTTCGAAAACAGCAAAACCATCCGTTGTGACTTTTTCTTTTAAACACGATACATCTGTGTAGCAATCATGGGGTACATGCCGTGATGTCATCAAATACCAAGATACATAACGCTCATTTGCGTGCATAACTGCTGCGGCTGGCCTTAACTTACTAGTACCAAAGTCTAGTTCGTTGTCATGCAAGAACGTATACATGTCGCCAGCATCCGAACTATGAATTATCTAATGAAGATAAAGGAAATAATTCCAATACAAGTATGAACATAACTGAATTATCCGTAATTAATTAAAAAGACATTAAATTCTTAAAGGTGTTTGAGATAAAATGGCTTTACCGATTGAATTTGCATCCAAGAATCCAATCCAGTATCAAAGTCGTAAACAACAGTTGCATCATATGTTCCAAAGTCTAATTCTGTTAGCTTTTTGCAGCGTCTAATTGATTGTCCGCTGACGGAGTATGCATTTATACAAGCATATGAGGAAATATGTCCATGGACGGGCAGTACAACACAGTCTTCAACCTTAGATAGAAAAAAACAAGCATACTATGTAATCAAGGTCATGTTTATGTAGATTGTGCTAGAAATGTTTGACCATTCACACTAGTGTCTAAGATATACAACTGTTTATGAATATAACTCAACCATTTTACCGTTATTTCGCTGGAATCATTAGTAATGGATTTCCACGTGAGAAGAGGTTTCCGACCATCTGCGTCCCGAGCTAAAGTCCATTGATAATAAACCATAACAATATCTTTGTCCTCAATTGACCAATGTAATCTGACACGGACACACGAATCTTCAAGCAAAATAGATGCTTTGGTTATCTGCAAAACTGGATCAAGCCTTTCAAAAGAGAACTCATTCGATTGTACCGGATTTATGCAATCCTGTTTTGAACAGACCTGTACTTCAGCAACATATTTTTTGTTGGCTAGAAAGTTTAAAATTTCTAAAATGGTAAAGTTGTTACCGGTACCCGGTTGGAAAGGTACAACTAACGTTTTGTTCTGTCCTACGATTAAATTATTTTCGCTGACCCCAACCCTGTATTCCAGTTCCATGTTTTTATAAAGAGAAACAAGATGTTTATCAACAAACTTCCAACTAACGATCAGTCGTTTAGACTGAAGAACAACGTTCTGAACTGGGCATTCAATTAGTTGAAATTCTAAAACGTCACCAAGCATGGTTGAATGTTCAACTTTTATAACCAAAACCGGTCTGTTCACAAATGGTCTAATGAAGGTGTCCTTGCCCTCTTTTGAAACAATTCCGTCGTCTGATGTTACAAGAGTTTTGAACGGAGTGTGGAAGATATAACGTTGGCCAACGTGTAGCGGTTCTTTAATTGTCACACGCGCTGAGTTGTTTGTTAAGCTAACATCGTAAGTATTTGATACTTGATTCGAGCAGTCATGCCCAATACTGACGGACAGTGAATGCGTTATTTCGTCTTTGTCTAAAACCATTATGCCATCAGAAAAAGAAACCGAAACTCCTCCGGTGTCGGATGACCTTAACAAGAAAACATATTTGATATTTGGTCTGATATCAACTGAGTGTATGCAATACGAGTTGCTGTTGCTTATGAGTTGGAAATTCAAAACGTCATCAGTAGCATTTGAGAGTCCTACTCCTACTTCCAATGCTAAATTCTCATGGTGTAAGAAAACTTTCCAACTTGCACAAAGCACTTCCTTCGTAAAATGAGCGTCAACGTCCACAATACTATTATTCACTGAGGGATCTATATCAGATATAACAGTTTGTCCGGGAGGATATGTTAATGGGAGCTGAAAGGGTTGACTTTCTAGAGATAAATAATGACCAGCATTGTTGTACACATGCATGTTAATGTAAAACTCGAGGAAATTGTCCGTATCTTGTAACTGTAAACGGCGTAGGGGATATCTAAAGCATCCACCAGAGTACGAATGGCACGGGGACGATGTATCTAGACGCCATTCCAGATACGGTGTTACAGCAATACCATTTTGTGCTGAAAGGAAGCAAGATAACTACGATTATCAAATACAATTGAGGTCAAATACGATGCTGATTTACACACAGGTAATTATATGTTCTATGTCTTTGGCGTTTACCTTGTGCCATTAAATCGAGTTTATATTTAAATTTTTTGCTACTGAGCTTGTTTCTGTAGTTTTTCACAAGAATTAAGGAAAAACGTTTACCTACCAATCTGGAAAAATATTTGATCGATTTGTGCAGTTTGCTCGTCGTCATAGAATGTGTTGCTATCCCATCCAAATACAATGTGCTCAGATTCAACAATAACTTGGGGAAGAGTTCTATTCAAAGGCGGTGTTTGATCAATGAGTACAGGGCCTATTGTTGAGATTCTCTCCAAACCAGCTTTATTGATTACTTTCACGAAAATGAAGAATAATTCGTCAGAGCCTATGCCTTCATGTTTTCGTCTGAAATAGGTTTTCTTTTGTGTAGACTGATACGCTACAATGGACGGACTCTCTATTTCAGTAGGACTAAGTCCTAATCCAACAAAGAAATCTTGAATTTGACTTCCGTCTTCCTCAATATCCCAAGTGATAAAGATGTTATCATTGGGAAGATAGATAATTGTATCGTTTGTGTACAAAGGCAAGTGCTCGCAAAGAAACGACGACATATCTCCATCCTTTCCTTTTATATCATGTGTCTGATATATTTCGGTTACAATGTGCGATTCAACATTAGTAGCACAGATACTACGGCAAACGGAAGTATTATACAGCTTTGCTCTTTGCATGTTTGTCTGCATTAAATATACTTCGCCATGCAAACAGAGTAGGCTTTCTGATAATTGGCCATGCTGTAAAGATATATTTCTAAATTCTGGCGGTGAAAGATCACGCGTAAGGCCATCTGAACACGCAGGCTTCGAAGGTTCCATGGCATTATTTAGTGCAATAACAGTCACAAATCGCTTTCCAGTAAAAATCGTTGGGATTCGTACTGATTTTTCAGAGAAAGGAAGCTCCCTAAAAATTGATATACTTGGTACTTCTGTAAAGTTGTACAGATCTTGTGTACTCAGACACCTGTCGGACAATCCAACCCTGAACAGTTTGATGCCGCTCTCGTGGTCAATAAAACCATGCCAGTGCACCAGAATCGAAACATCACTTGTATAGTCAATATCATAGTTATCTTCTGGACCTGAAGAAAAAAATAAAATAGTTATATCATAATAATAATGTGATCAAGACAAAATTGGCATGAATTACATTTTTTTTGAAACAGACAAATGCCATATGTATTATGTTTATGTCGTTATGTTATATGCAGTGTGTTTTATTTACCTTCGAAAACAACACCTTCTGAAGGAGGCGAGTCATCTACAAGCACGTCAATATGTCCCATTGTTGAAAGCCCAGCCATGTTTGTTACTTTTATGGTAAAGTAATAATTTCTGTTATGATTGCCAATGTGCGTAGCGTTTAGTTTGTTGAGTGGTATTGTGTAGTTGAAGAATGCACATTCACCTATATCTGGACAGTAACACTGTGCGGATGAGCAGGATTCCTGAATTGAGAGAAACCGTGCGTAAAACTTTTTTTTATAAAACTCTTATTAAGACACAAGTGACAGATAACTGATTGATAATACTTAGTTTATGAATCCTTACACACATACTTACATTTATAGTCCTAACAGCAAGGTGCTCACTCAGTAGTTCTGTCATTGTGTCGGCTATTCCAAACACCCAATGTATTTTAGATAGGCCACTGTGTGGATCGAATGCATCAAACGTCATTTTCATTTTGGACAGGTCCGTACTATTATGTACATACAACATTTCGTACCCATCTTTCTTTAGCCAAATGTCGTTGAGGTGTGGCGCTGAGCGATCAATAAACACTGTTCGTTTATCGCTGAGGGTATTTCCGGCAATATCAATAGCCTTTACTTTCAGTGTGTATGTATCTCCGTCAGTGACATTCAGATCCGTGCAAAATGATTGGTTCGTGAAGGAGGCAACAGGTATTTCTCCTGAGAATGAGCTATGGTTACGGCTCCAAGATACATCATATGCAATAATACCGTGTACATTTTTTGTCCCCGAGACAGGTATTTCTCCAGTTGATTGCTCGTATGAGCCGATAATGAAACCGTGCGGGTCGGGCTCAATAGGATTCAGAAGTTCATTATGTATGTAGAAATCGTTGTAAAAATAATCTTTCCAGTTTATACAGACTTCGTTGTGATGGGTTTGCCATGCGTAATCTGTAGCAGGTGACGCTGATGTAAACCTGAAAGGCTTTTCATTCCAGATTTGAACTAGCGAAGTGTTATCGTAGAGAACAAAACGCCGACACTGTCGAACATTGTCTGCAACATCCTTAACCTCAAGTGTCAAACAATAGAGCCTTGGTGTGTCTGAAGAAAGATTTAGATCCATGTTTGTTATTGTGTGGTTAACCTTTGTACTTACAACGTTGGTTGTGTAATCTACCTTTAATGTCCCCTTTGATGGCAACACCTCATTTACCCGAATTTCGTAGCTCTCAATGGATGAAGCGGTGCGCGAGGCTCCCCCTTGAAGAACCGGATCCGACCAACCGCCAAACTCAATGTGATGGAAATTTGATCGCGTTATCCGTTTTTCTATTTGGAGAGGCTCAGATCTACATGTCGATATTTTTGAACAGTGTTCGGGTGGTTGGTTGTCATACCGAAAACAGACTGTTCGTTGTTTCACAGTTTTGTCGTATGGCTTAGCGCTTAGAACAGTTTGTGTTCTCATATCTTTGGCTTTTAAGTAGCCACCACCTTTAGCTTCGTATTCCAAACACAATCTGTTAACAAATATGAAATAAAAGTTTAAAGTTGTTTCGTACTTTTGACATGTTCAAAAGAACTGTTTTCAATGTGCACTAATAAATTACGTTTATAGAAGAATTTACTTACGCCTGACCATTTGCGAGTGTGTATGTTATTGTAAGATTATGTGAATCATGATGCGTTCTCGTAGCAGACTGGCTCGAATGTACATCAGTAAGTCGTCTGTTTGTTGATAAAGTAGTGAGCGAATCTGTACAAGTACAGTCACATTTTGATTATAGATTATTTCGTTACATACATCATCACTATGACCGAGAGTACACAATTCTATTAACAAGATTGCAGAAAATTAGTTAATCAAGTAATGAACTTAAAGTACATATACGCACACATTTCAAATAAACCACGTACATCCCAGTAAGTTTAAAAAGATCGTCGGAATATTTACTTAACTCATAAATAGATATAATTGTTACCGGAATCCAGTATGATTATATCATATTGATGTGAGTTTACAAATGAGAATCCATATTTGGAAATAGCATAATATACCTGATACGGATTGGCGTTGTATATATACTGTTGTGTCCGTTATTCCGAAATTCTGTTCGACAATAAATAAAGAAGCCAAATCGCTGGAAATTTCAATTGTGTATTCAGTATTAAAATCAAACTGCATTGTCGTCGGCTGATAATTTCCATACATATCTTGTAAATACTGGCACGCAGTTAAACTGCTCGATGACATTGCTCTCTTTTTTTCACCATTTGGTCCAAAAGCCACAGTATCACATTTTAAGATGGATGGTTTCTTAGTTGGTTGACAAGACGTTTCCCCAGACTTTACAACACTGTTAAACCCCGCTGCGCACGTGCAGTCCTTGGTAAGACCATCTTTGTTGCAGCTCCCGGGCCAACAGTAATGGTTGTTCCAGGAACACATCCCTAAATGACATGTGAGAATTTTACTAATACAAATATTACACACGCGATTCTTTGCCCAAGTCATTATATTAAGTTCCTGTAAACACGTGTTTTCGAATGATCGATTATGGCCATGATGACCTTCTGTCCTAAATTACTAAATAAAAACAACAACAATATATCCAAACAGAAGTAATCATTTTGTCATCGTATGTTGGTTTTCAAAGTATCGATCCTTACGCTGACATTCCTTGTCGCCGTTGTATCGCTTGAAGAATATATTGTCGTCGTTACATTCCTTGCAGTTGACGTTGGAGACTGTAGTGCAACTTCTGTGTTTACACTCGGCGATTGTTGGACATACTTAAATAGAAATCCGTATTTTCTGCATTAGTAACAATTGTTACACTCACAACAACGACAACACGACAATTGAATATGTCATTGTTGATCTGGTGTGACATAAATTCCTTGCTGACGACTAAAATTTATCGTTTCATCATGCTGATCCCCCACTTAACCGCTATAGTGAAAAACATTTTTGGCGTTCTTTCGTGCTGGTTTGTTGGCGTGTCGGCGTGAATAACAGGAAATATGGCAAAGACTGCCAACATAGTGTGGCAATACTTGTATTGCAAATACCTTAAGGTATGTCACCAAAGAAGATACAATATTTTTGCAGCTGACTCATTGACATTTAATCGGGTAAATCATGTCGGACAGATTTCTTTACATTACATTGCTTCAGACTTTAGTGCATTTTTTTTTAAAGAAAAGTCACCAGTGTTATGTTTAAGTTTGCTGATACAAACACAACAAGCGTCAGCGATATTTATAAACGTCACTAATCTTAACTACTGCTACAATGTTAAAAGTAACGTTTTATTAAAAAATGTATTTTAAAGTGTCACCATAACAATTTGTCTGTGCCTTGATAAATGCGTTAACTTAGTCAATGACTGATGTAAATTGTTCAATATCTTATTATTATTATAAACAATTAATTTTTTTCAATAATTATCATTGCCGACCTTTAACACCGCTGCGTTTGATTCAACCTAGCCATAAATAATGCGAATTTAGGGAACTTTTTTAACATGTGGATATCCATTTTGTTCCCAAAAACGCCACAAGTCGACTCTTTCAAACCAATGTAAAATATATTCTTCAACTGTAACTGCCCAATATTTAACACTGCATTGTTAAATAAAAACACAAAAGTTACACATAACTTATTTTTAGCCGACACATTCTCTTATTACACTTAAGTGTTTCATGAAACACTAATTCAGGTCGACTTCTGTCATAAAAGCATCGCCATTTTGGAACTTTCTAGCCCGTTATCTTCCCGCTCAATATACTTAGCGCACGGATCTGTCATTCTTGACTAAGAAAACAAGTGGGATATGTACGCGTAGAGTCGCCAAAAGACAAAAATCGTCTAAGACTCTGAAGCAGCTGTTTATATGGACTAGATTCAACCCAATAAAGTAATGGTAGTGTATTTATTAGGGATGGCAACGAGTAGTAAAATTAATACTTGAGTACTCGGACGATCGTTCGATCGAGTACTCGGGTACTCGATTACTCGGAAAAGTTGAATATGTGTTCGCAAAGACAAGATTGTGTATACATGTATCGTTAATGACGTATATTGTGCGTTGGTCGTATTATTGGTCATTTTCACCTTTAAAGTAAACTTTCATTACGTATTTTTACTATTTTAACAAAAAATGATATAAAAAGAAAACAAATGTTGTTTCAGGCTTTTAATTTGTCTTATTCGTTTCATTTTATACAAGTATGCACTGCAGAAATGAACAACAATCAGAATTACAATGAACGAAAATTAATAGCATACATAAAATAGTGAACGAAATTCAATACGAAGTTCAGTTGTTGAGTTGTTTACTCTACAATTTTATTTTTTTAAATGATAGTTTTTCGTACTGTGTAATTGTTGTTTACCTCATTAATATTCATAATTCTTGATTTAAAATATCAACCAATCAATTGTGATAATCATCGCAAAAATAGTTAAAATACGCCCATTAAGAAATCAATTCTCGTAAACAGTCGATATTCTTTCGCTCGTAAGCGTCCATTGTTTGGTGGAAGGTCTCTAATTGGTATACAATAGAATTGTGTAGGTGAAAGTACCGCTATCAAAACTTCGCTACTTGACATCAGTGCTAATTTGAAATAAGGGTCCCCTGTTGACAGTTTGCAACTATCACAACTACTGTCAACTAATTGATTGAGGGCAATTGTGTACACAGCGGGGATTAGAGGGACCGTAAATTGTCCTCTTGGCAACTAACCAGATCTGATATTTTGTCTGTAAATCGTGTATTTGGTGATTTTTATAGATGTTTTTGATTTTTTTCCGAGTACTCGAGTAGTGATTTGGTACTCGAGCACTCGGACGTTCGATCGAGTACTCGGGTACTCGTTGCCATCCCTAGTATTTATGAAATATTTATGAAATAATACATGGTTGGTCATGGCTTTTGGTTGATAATTGCCCCAGTGTAAGGTATAATTGCTTGAGGGCATTAGCCTGTGTAACACATACGCTTTGTCATTTGTCAATGATTTCAAATGGATTTAAAAACATGATTTTGTGGAATAATGAAGGATATGGCATATAATTAACATGTAACATGTAATCTGAAAGTAGACGTACAAATGAGATATAACAAAATGGTTTTGAATGGCATTAGCTGCGAAAAATAACGAGTGACTGGAAATCAAAATAGAAAAACCTTTTCGTACGTGTTTTCAGAATAAGCCTGCAATTTTTCCATTTTTCAAATATTTTCTGTTTTACATAGGCTGATTGTAATGTTCATTTCAATAGGTGAGCACAGCTAGGGTCGATCAAGCCTAGGAGCAGTTTAATAAGAATCTCGGCTTGAATGAACCTAGCCATTTCGCTGGAATAATTAACATTTCTCAACGAATCAAGTAGAAAAAAACCCGTTTCAACAAAACATTTCATTGTCTCACTGCTTTATGGCCTTTACCGAATGTAAACATCCGGTACGGTTTCGGTAGTACTCGTCACTGAAACACGGAAGGTGTCATTATTGGTAAAACTAATTTCACTATTTTTGCACCGATAGTTCCATTTTAATCCCTTTAAAGCTTTTAATGTTGAAATGTTTGCCTACCAAGTTTACGGCAGCCATTTTTATTTTCGTGAAAATGACGTTAGTGTGCACGCTCTTCGTCAGGCAATTATGCCATAATTACAGAATGCCGTTAGGGCCATCGCCTATCAATGTGTTGATCTGAAACGCGATACTCGATAGTACGTCGATGAAAACGCGAAATCACGAAACTACGATGGTGAAAACGCGACAATACGATGATGAAAACGCGACAGTATGATAACGAAAACGCGATAAAACGACAGAACGATGATGATAATGCGATAAACTATCGTGTTTTCACCATCGTACTTGCGCGTTTTCATTATCGTACTATCGTACTGTCGCGTTTTCATCATCGTTCTATCGCGTTTTCATCATCGTCCTGTGTTGTGTTTTCATCATCGTACTATCGCGTTTTCACCATCGTACTATCGCGTTTTCATCATCGTACTGTCGTGTTTTTATCATCGTACTATCGCGTTTTCATCATCGTACTGTCGTGTTTTTATCATCGTACTATCGCGTTTTCACCATCGTACTATCGCGTTTTCATCATAGCAGTATCGCGTTTTCATCATCGTACTGTCGTGTTTTCATCAGCGTACTATCGCCTTCCGGTGCGCATGCGCATAGAATAAAATGCCGGTGTCAGGGTTGCTTGTATTAAGTCATTGAATCATGCCTCCAACTGAAGCTTTTATCACGCATTTTGAATTGATCTGAAATACTGTTCATTAAAAGTTTAAACAACGGTTGACACAATAAAGATCAAATAATGAATTGTCTTTATACAATAAAACCAACCAGTCAAAACGGTATCTTCGAACAATGCTAATTGTGAAATTAACCTTTAAAATATTTGCAGTACTCAGGTATCATTCGCTTTTGAAGACAAAGACCTTTGACCTACCTAATCCTATCGATAATCGAAATGCTTAATAGGTAGTAGTATTCCAGGTGGGGAGAGAAGGTGGAAGGCTTATGATATCAAAAGTGTAAGAGGTCAGTCACCACTCAATAAATTTCCTATTTATTATTTGGTCCATTGACCAATTATCGTGCAATATAACACTGATTTCTAGTGCTTCACGACCCCCAGCACCATATATGGGGAGAAAGCCCCCCTTGTGTTACAAGCATAAAATAGCATTATAAAAAAGTTACGTTTCTCCGAGTAAAATAACAGTGGTTAATCATAACCACTGTTTATTCGGTAAAATGATCATATCCGATACACGAGGCGGACAATGCGATGAAAATCTAAACAATAAAAAATAGATCAAGTAAATCCAGCATGTTCAGCCTGAATTTTTTAAAATCATTTACCATTTAGCTCCAAAACCTATAAATATGGAAGATAGCCAATGGACCGAGATTGTATAACCAAAATTAAATAACCATGCTCTAATTCACTGCGTTAATTAAAACAACTGAGGAAAAATCATTCCTAAGGAACGATTTAAAGCCAAACAAGTTTACGATGCATTGCGAACTACGGACACCAGATTGAGGGTAATCCCAAAAGCTCTCCTTCAGACAATGTGAGCTCATAACACAGTCAAGAACAAGCAAAAACAAATGAACATAAGAAAGGCCACAAGGATGAAGGAAAGCATAAAATCTATTCACTCGTTCATCTACACTTTACTTTACTCTTCTGAAATTAAGCCTACACTATATTATAAAAGGTACTTTGCAAAAATAGCAAAGTAACAAAGTTGGTCTACCACAAAACAAAACCGAAAAAGAAGCTCAAATTTGTATTGCAAACTCATATTACAATATAACACGCGGGGTGGTTCATAAATTGGTCAATAAAATTGTCAGCAGTAAATTGTCTATGAAAATCAATCAAGCCATATTTCCTTTTATACAAGTACGATAGTATTTCATAGGGGAGGGAGTTAGTTATCGAACAGGAAGAAATGATTAAAAGTAAAATAAGGAAGAGTTTATCATTTGTCTATTATGGTAAAACGTTAAAAATGAATTAAAAACTTTTCCGACGTACAATAAGATATTTACTAAAATACATATTTCTAATTTGCATGTTGGTTTAAACGTTATTTTCAAATCTATCAAGTGGGCTGAATGGTGCTTAAATTAGCTTTGTTGATCGAAATGTTCCCTTTTCGTGATATTTAAGATTTATCCACATTCTCGAGGTCTCGGTTAATACTCATCGTGGCACCGATATCTAAATCCTTTATAACATCCGTTTATGTTGTATTTTGCTGTGCTTAGGAATTACAAATTGATTGTTTTTACTTAAAATAAGACACGCCCGATGCGCCGATAACCAGCTTTTCAATTTGCGCAATAACAAGGTTAAGGCAAATTGAAAGAGTGATGGAGAGGCACACTGTTGATCTGTACGTTTGTCTATTAAGAATCAAGCGTTGTCGGCGAAACGTAACAGGTATGTGAAAGGTTGTTTAATTAAATTATCGATCTGTTTTTTTTTATAGATATTGTACTCATGCTTTTAATGGCGTTGTTGAGGCTACTTCTGAAAATTTTACCAAGTTAAGTCCAGCAAATAATGAAAAGTTAAAGTCTGAACCAGCCAAATCATAACACATAACACATATAACAAATTAACCAAATATCCATAATTGTGACCTTCACATTTGACCTGCTCACATAGGTTTTGCACTTTGCACGCTGGCTTCTCATGGTTAACATTTTTCCAAGTATTTTCAATGCCCCCAATACATGGACCAGTTGCAGCCTGGACAAGCCGAAATTCGAAAGATTTGACCAATGAGTGTGAAGTTGACCGTTGACCTATATACATATGGGGTTTGCATGGGAAACGCCGGCTTCCCATGGTGAACAAATTGAAAAAGTTATTATAAAATTTCATTTTGTATACGTTTATTAACTTTTACTTGTCTTTTCTAGTGTAATAAAACCATTGCTACTTAAACACATTTAAACTAATAGGCTTCATTCGTAAACATTATGTGGTGGCGCAGATGATTTGTGTAACAGCGTATCTCTCTTAGTGCAATTAATGTGTCATGGATCATATTTTGTCTACACAGGTATGATAGTCCCAGTCGGTATCACAGCACAAACTTTGTGAACGGTATTTGCGACCCCCACCACATGATTGAGAACATGAACTCGATGATTCCCATGAAAACCATTCACATTGGTCGAAACCATCGCACCCATTACTAGACCACCATGCGCAAGCAATGTTTGATATAATGGCACAATAAAAACAATGAAAATTGAACGATGTAAATAAACATTTGAGCTACAGAAATGCATATACATTTATACAAAATAGAGGGTCGTGAAATGCATAAACAGTAAATTAATTGCAGAACTGAGAAATAAGAAAAAATGGTTTTACTAAGTCTCATTTTTGTTTTATTAAGTCTCTCTTCTGTTGTACTTAGTCTCTCTTCATCAGAAGGGAGTCCATATCTTAAGACTAGTTTGTTGTGATATAGTTTTGACTGATAAATATTACTGATTCAAAAGAATAATAAATATCCCATGCAGTATTTAGAATGCACAGCAGCCTGATGTATCCTTTGCAGTTCGTCCGAACAACAGGCGCATTTAGGAAATTTTTCCTACACGGATGGAAACCCCGTTTCTATATCGAAAGGCTGGTCCTCAAGAAGGTGTTTTTTATATCAATCTTATCTTGGATCTTGTGTATGTCGGAAAATATTTTATTTGATACAATGAAGCAAACTCATAAATAACAACCCTACAACATGTTAAATTACCACAATAATTATAAAAATAAATATTCCATTAAATCTGGAAACAAACAAAAACACCCTGTACGAAATCACAAAAAAAACATAGGAGCGAAAGATGCAATAAAAATTAGCTACGAAATTATGAAGAAGATACGATACATAAATGTTCTTCAACAAACTGAAACCTAGCACTCAGTTCTTATCTTATGTAAACATTAAAACTTATGAACATCTTGTTCTTTCCTTACGAAAACCTAGGTATCCCAAAACAACAAATAACTGATTTAAATGTTATAAATACGGCATCCATGCCTCTTTATATGTGTTATTGTTAGCATAGCATCTTTGTTTATTTTGCAACGAGGCCTTAAAATTGAGATCGGGGTTATACGTACAAGCATCTGCAACTATCTTTTTTGCGCTTTTCTGATCACAATTAAGAAGTCATATGGTTTTATATGAGCGCTCCTCGTTTATGGCAAGAACGGATAATGATCATTTGCAGTTTTGTATTAGACGATTACATGTTCTTTTCAAATTAAATCAACGCCATGCTAGTATCATAGAAATGCCGCTACTCTAAAACAGTCAATGTGAAAGGACCCACTGTAGTAAATTTAAAAATAACAACTCCATCAGTCGGTTTAATTAAGATCGTTTATTTATAACATTGGTTTATGCGGTACTGGAAAAATCATCTAACATTTTATTTCCGAATAGCATTTAATCTACCCGAGCGGCCAGAAAATAGATAAAGTCTCCTTAATCTGATAATTTGAAACGACATAAATAGATAGTGCATCCATAATCTCACCAAGACAACCTCCGTTATAACCACCACTATAATACGGGTCGCTACACCGCAGACATCGGATACCATCTGGGGATCCTCTGCATTGGTGTTGATTGCTAGGGCAGTACGCGATATAGTTCGTCCTGCAACCTAGAAACAGACACATAATTATTAATTGAAAATATTCTTTAACAGTTAAACCCTAATTATCGTCGAACAATATGTTCCTACACCCGACAATGGTAATTAACAGGTCGGCTTTGGACTACAAGTTGTTTCTCTGTCTTTTTTTCAAGTATTGCATGACCCACTACGCTGTCTCGTTTAAAATTGACAAGTAAGGTGTCACACTCACTCCAACCTCTCCCAACCCACATTGGATCCGGAACACTTCCTAATTCAGGGGGTCCAACGTGATTTGTGTTTGCCAAATTTTAAGTGAGGGAAATTGTGTGAAGCCGAATCAAATGGCGGTGTTTGAAGGAATTTCGGTGTTTCAGGTATGTATTTTCACCTTGTAAGTAAGTTACATCACCATTCTCGCAATATAAATACGCCTACCCGGAGACCACATGTGTAAGCGTCTCTCGTTATTTAAACTTTTGTTTCTAGAGGCCTTAACAAAAAAAGTTATGGAATGTATGAGATGAGCGATTGATTGTTTACAAAGTGAAAATACAAAATTGCGTGACTTGCGAAATTTACAATTTGTGTACCTTTTTGCTACATGTTATTGAATGTTTGCATTATTTATCTTTTGACTGCTAATGCACTTACATGGGCACTATACGGCCGATTATTTTATGTTTAAACACCTTTTATGTTGGGCGACGAAGTTTTATGCAGTTTTTGTGTTGTGCGCATTTTTGTGGCATTTATGCACTTCAGACTCAGCCAAGATGTTTCTAAAAACAACGTGAACTTCCCTACCCAACAAGGGTACATACAATTATAGGACCACTAAAGGGCGCGAAATAGAGGCAATATCAGTTGTAGACCGGGTAGAATTCCAATGGTTTGCTTAAGATGAGTTTACGCTGTTTGAAATATTATGTTTTCTTCAAAAGTTAATCTTATTTAGAGTTGTTTTTGACATTCCAATACTCTCAGATTATACTTTTATATTTAATTACAATTTCTTAATACGCTCATATGAATAACTTTAAAATACACAAAATATTTTCCTTTGACCAAAGCAGCGAATTATATCGTATTAAAACAGAAGCGTACGATATATAACACATATTTGGAATGAGTGTGCTCAACTAGTATAACATCTAAGTATAAGTTCAATAAATATATCCTCATAAAGTACTCTGCATAGTATTTTATCTAACATTTGAAGTCTTCATCAAATACTCTGTGTGATATAATGACAGTTTGTGCGTCATTTGAGTCAACACCACTTTTCAGGAAAGTGAGTGATCAAACCTGTTTATCCAAGTAGATATTGGCTTATGTAGCACAACTCGGCACTACACCGATTCAATGAATACCGGGAAGTTCAACTCAGTCCTTTTAAAATGGTTTACTTTCGGTTTAAATTTTAAACCGATTATCTCTTGACAGTTCTCCATAACCAATCTGAATAATTTATACCCCTTCCGTTCAAAACAAATGGTACTTTCGGAGCACTGGCACCGGATTTTCAAACTCAAACATTTTTTTAAAAAATCAAAAAAAATCTTATAATTCCTCACTAAAAATTATAATACCGAATATGCGAAAAAATATTGAAAAATATATATATACTAACTGTTAGTATAATATACAGTACAGAGTGCATATTTAAAAAAAATATTTTTCAATATTTTTTCGCATATTCGGTATTATAATTTTTAGTGAGGAATTATAAGATTTTTTTTGATTTTTTAAAAAATGTTTGAGTTTGAAAATCCCGTGCCAGTGTTTCGGAGCTATGTTTTGTGAACATAATGCTTCTTATTTTACCAACCAAACAGGGTTTAGGTAATATCAAGCAAGTACGAAGAAAAATTAACATTGATAAAAAACGTTTATAAAATATTAAACGTTATTCCAAATCAGATTCTGTCTTTCTTACCACTCATAAAATAATGATTGATAATTTACCTTCACAACAAGTTCCAGATCTCCAGCTTGAACAGTGACATTGTCCACCCGAGAATGTGTTTCCATTGTAACAGAACTGATTACATGGTTCAGTGAAATCTTTGTCTATTCCCCAGTAACAAGACTCACACGTCCTTGACTTTGTTCCACCTCCACAACTAGCTGTGCAGCTGTTCCAAGCAGGACAGTCGTCATATTCCCCCCAAGTGCAGCTTTCTATAAATGCACATTATTTGTTTGATTAAGTAATAAAAATGATTTCTCACGCCAAATATTAATCGAAAAAACAACAACAACAAAAAAGACGTCATTTTATGTGTGGTCAAACGTGATTTTATTTTTAATAAATGAACAAACTTTAACAAGAGTGCTTTTGCCACACTATTTCGAATACTGAATATTTGATAGCTATAATGACATTTGTCAGGAACTATACATGTTTAGTTTATATTTTTGTGCAAAAAGAACCTTTATAGATATATAGCATCAATAGTTGTCATGGCAACAAGTATAAGACATATGTATATTTTGTTCTGATATGTCTTCGCTGAAATAACATGCAATAGCAACAATAAAAACAATTATGACCATGCCAAAGCAAATGTGGCTTTAAAACTTTGTTGTTCTTTGCTTTCTCTTTACGTACATTTTGAGACGCATAACATGACGAAAGAGTCGATGGAGCAATATATCTAAATATAATACATTCAAAATGGAAAAATGCTTAAGATCATCAATTAAACTGGTCAAATTATCCAATTAAGAAAACATAATCTCACCTGCTAATGCAAAAAATACTAGAATTAAACCAATTCGTGGTTCCATAATAATTAGTATCCAAAAAGTGTTACATGTTAAACTCAACGAACAACGAATTATGTTATCTCCTCTCCTACATAACGGGGTATTATGAAGTACTGTAATAAAACGTTATTAACGAGGCAGATTAAACTGGAATGATAAATTATGTCCTGCTGGAAGACTTTATGATAAGGCCGTTATGCATCAAATTGGCGTAGGTGGACATTTGGTTCGACACGTTTCTTGCACGGCAACATGTTTTGTGGGCTACCTTCTGTGAACTAAGTTATCCGTGTATGTTTTAATTGTACAAGCTTAGATTGCCCATTTTCATTGCATTAAATTAAGTTAAAATTGTTATTTACTCGTATTACATACGTCTGAGCATCAAATCGAGCGAATAAAAACATAACCTCATGCCGAACATGTAACGGTTTCCCTGTTTACAGGCGCAAGGTTCAAAACGCCTAACAGTCATTCAATGTGAGACATTAAACGCCACGAAACAACAGCATAACAGATGAATATAGGACAGTTGCAATTCCATATTATGGAAAATGTATTGCGTGTGATATCTTAGAGGATGAATTTCATTTTATTCTAGAATGTCCAATGTATAAAGATTTAAGAAAGCAATATCTTAAGAAATACTATTATACACGACCAAATGTACCCAAATTTATTGAATTAATGCAGTCACAAAATGTTAATATTAATAGAAATCTTGCAGTTTACGCGTATAATGCTATGCAAATAAGGGAAACATATAAACTGTATTATGGGTAAACTGTCATTATTAAAACAATCGTCACGCTATGTTATGTGCCCGTTTTTTGTTTATATGATTGTGATGTTCATATGCAAGTAATGAAATTTCATATACATATACATGTATGTATGTATGTATGTATGTATGTATGTATGTATGTATGTATGTAAATTTGTATATATGTATATGTATACTTGTACCTTGATAACTATGTTATGTGTGTACCATTGTAAAACGTTGTATACTCATGGGCATTTCTACCTCGATGTATTTTTGAATAAACTAAACTATAAGGAAAGGACGAGTGAATGATGTCCTGTGTAATGACAACCTCAGTGTCGAGAAAGCACTGCGGTCGAATGGACGCAAGTTAAACCACCGAACATCAAAACTAACGAAGTACTCGTACTCATTGACAGAAAAACCGAATTACCATGTATTGCAGCATTCCTCCGCGTTTTGCAGTTCTATAGAATCTGTAACAGGAATATTTTGGATTATATTATATTCCTTATTAACTTTTAAATGTCAAATAAAATATCATTGCATAAAACGATAAGCCAAAACTTACCATATATCTGCGGTAACTTCAACCAAAAGAGCTCATTCAAAAATCATGCCGGTCGGATTCCACACATTCGTCCGTTAAATCAAATCAAATCATTAAGTTCAAGAAATAAACACAAAAAACATGAGTAATGTAATAAACAGAGAGAATTGAGGTAGAATGAAAGAACCCGGCAAACATGAATGAAACAATACTGAAAGCAAATGGGAAAAGCCAGTCTTTCGATGTTTATGTTGAGTACGTCATGTACGGCAAATGTTACAAGTAATAAATATAAAAATCAAAAGAAGGACGTTTTGACGTGAAGAAATCAACAACAAAACATAACATAATAAAGAGTACAGAGAAAACCCCAGAAACCACATCTTTAACTATAACCCTGTTATGGGGAACAAGGTGCAAGGCCCATGGGGCTTCACGTCACAATATAGCAAACGCAGATTGATACACATTTACATATCGTTTTCAAAATGAGTTGGGGTTACCGCCTTGAAGCGGTCATGAATTAAATAGGTTTATGAATACTCAACGTAATATATGTCTCAACATATATGTATAAGAGAACAATTCAACATTACACCATATTGGATCTCAACCTAAGGACGAACTATCATCAAGCTCAAACAACAATCTGCCATTTGTTTTGCATCTGATTGGGTATATTAATTTCAATAATACTGCAATTATTTAGCAGCATCTGTTACCATATGTTAGGAATTGTGAAATTTTCTTTGTTGAATTCCTATCTGCTTTATTTAATGCGGGTCAAGAATAAGGTATCAGTAACATTCGACGTTTATATTACCTTAATTCAGTGTAGTCAATCATTGTTCATTTGAAGATAAAAGATGTATTTCAAATATCAATATAACTAGGAAGTAATAAATTGTAAATTTATGAGTACTTCATAAAGACGAGATAGGAGTAAACTTGATCTAACAAAATATACACCATAACAAACATTTGCTGGCTAATAGATAAGGGGTGCAGTAATTGAGATATCGCCTACTAAATACCCGGGGTAATCAAGGATAAACGCAAACTATCTTGTTATGTCTTTGGAACAATAAATGATTGGATACAATATGCTCATATTTTCCAAAAAAAATGTAATGAAATTACAAAAAAGTTGAACTTACATTTTTCGCATTTTTCAGTCCGCGCACAAGCGGTCTAGTTCATTTTATAAGTCCAGCTTGTTTATCCAAGTGTTTCAAGAAACGCCTTCATATCGCTACAAATTAAGCAAAATATGACTGAAATTTACTTCCGGGTTAATACTGGGACATTAAGCTCTTTTTCTTATTGTTCTACTTGAACAACTCTTTGAACGACGTTTAATTCATCGTTATAGATGAGACTACTGGCCATGTCCCAATTAGTTTCCATTGTAACACAATGATATGGGCAACAACGGAATAAGCTATGTAAACATCGGCAACACATTGGGTTGAGAAGAAAATGAGGAGGGTAGCTACGCCGATAGAGCTATAAACAACGGCAACAACATGGATAACAACGGCAATAAATCGTAACAATGTTGGCAGTACATGCGTACATAATTCTTGAAAAAATCCCTGAAAATTCCAGAGTTTGATTCTAATTAAAACACATACGGACTCAAACAGTGACTCCAAACTTCCCATTTGCGGAGTATGAATATCGACATTGAGATATTTCTTTCTAAATTCCAAAACACATGTACTGTAGGTGACAAAATGTTCCATTGGACAACAAACTGACTGTAATTCATTGAAAGGTTTTGATTTATAATTTGCAAACATGCCGTACACATTTGATAAGCTAGTAATCAGTTCATCAAAACAAAAAAGAATATATTACACAAAGCATGTTAAAATCTCATCAAAATGTGAATAGCAACTAAGAGAAAGGAAATTTGTCTTGAAATGGCAATATTTTTAAATATGCAGATACACTGAATGCATCATTGAATACGATAATGAGCCAAATGCTCTGATTTCGTTCCGCAGTACCATGTTTAAGCAAATATTCTTAGTTTCGTTGAGAGGGTTGCCCGTCTCTGGTTGTCCAACCCTCTAATGTCAAACCCTGGATCTTAGCCAGAATGCCCTTACTTAATCAAAACGGAATAAACGGAATAATGAAATGAAATCATCCTGTTAAAACTATCATAATAAATACAATCTACCTGAGTGGCAGCATTAATCAATCATAATACACATCGGAACAATAACACCCATACGTTGAAACCGCTCCGCTATTATAGCACCAGATGTTGCATTGGCGGAAATCATGAACCCCCAACCGGTCATTCGGATCTTTTCAACAATCCTTCAGACAGTCAGGGGTGTCGCGACCGTTTCTAAATTTTTGTGCGACTTTTTGTCCGTATACCTCATTCACAAGTTCTATAAAACTCAGACCATGCTTCCCATATACATCTTAAAACATAAAAATATAAAACCGCAAACATTTACGTCATGATATGATATGAAAGTTGGTTGATACCGAGTCGCCATGCATGATTAAGTTAATCTTTGTAAGCACCGTCTACCAGATAAGGCACGTGCTTGTAAATTATGATACAGTTTGGACTTCCCATTACAATGGTTTATCTACTACAATACATTAAAAATAAAACATATCAAATAAAACATTTAAGTTTGTAGACTTACAAATATTGCAACGAAAACAATGTCAAATGTTTACCCTTTTAACAAAATCGACGAGGACTTTCAACAAGAAATATATCCAAAAACAGAACAGAACAGAACAGAACAGAACAAAACAGAATTAAAGTTTATTTCCACACATAACATCACACATACGATATACATCAATGAAGTAGACTATGATAGTCCATGATCATTTCCATTATTTAATACTTGCTTGGCGGTTTATATATGTTTTTTTTAACTAATTGAGATATTTTATAGTAACAAAAATAGTAGCAAATGATTGTCAAAAGAATTATTACGAACAAATCCTTTTACACTTATTTTACAAGGAACAACGTCTCCTTGCACGCAACCGGTAATCATGCATAACAAGAAGACAGAGTATTGGTGAAAATCCACATCATGAGCAATAATAGAACAAGGTGAGGCCTTTGAGTTCATTATATTATGTATAGCAAGTATTAACAGTGTGTGTATACCACGTGATAAATTACGTCATATATGTTATGTCGGAAGGCAGCATTTAGCTTAAAATGAACACTTAAATCAAAGATAACTTTTCTTTTACACCACCATTTTAAATGAAACAAAGGGCAGTCTATGCCGCTTAAAGAGCCCCGCATTTGTTTTATTACCGAAGTTTGATAAAGTCATTAGTTTCATCAAACACTTGGACAAACCTGTTTCCAAAATCATGTTATGACAGTGCTCCGTCAGACGGCCGTATTGTGAAAAGGTTTGTCTAAGTCTTTAAATAAATTAAACTCGCAATCAAACTCTGGTATAGGCCGAAGGCAGGGCCCCGTAAGCGACGTAGACTGCGCTTTGTTTCATTTAAAATGGTGAAGAAATAGTGAAGTTATCTTTGTTTTAAGTATTTTTTCAAATCAAAATATTGCCTTCCGATCTCAATCTAAGTGCGATCGAAGACATTAAACAAGTATGCATAGTGTTACTGTACATTTTGCACCTACTAACCCTATTTGACTGTGACTGAGATACATCCAACAGCCTTACAATAAAACAAATCGAAGAGTAGGCTATGAGTTTGCAAAATAAACCATGTTTAAGTTGTAAAAAATGAGCCCTGCTCAACTGGTGCGATGTTTACTAAGGCTAAACCTAACATATTAGGTATACATGTTTCAGAAATATTTGACATATTCTACTGTAAATCAAAACTTATTGTGAATCTTTAAACTACTCGTATAAATACTTTTCAAAAAAGGAGATTGATCCATTTGTCCATTATTGAAAGAAAATCTCAATAATAATGCGACAAAACTTTTCAAACACGGCCAAACATAATTTTTCCACTAATATTTGTGTGACTCAATGTAGTGATTAATCGTAAATGTTTGGCAAAAACTGTACCTAAACATCCTCTGCCATACCCTCCAGAATAGTAGGGGTCATCGCACAGTGTACACTTCACTTTATCCGGAGATCCACCACACTGCGTACGGCCATCACCACAGTAACGGATGTAATACCGGGTATTACAATCTATGTAAGAATTAGAAATATTAATTTCCCTATTTGAAAATGAATCCATATCATAACTTATGAGTGGCATCGGCGTTAAAAAGTGATGTTTTTTTATCTAAGAAATAGAGCATGAATTATTGCAGTGTCAAAAGGCAATTAATTTCACCAATTGAACACCATTTTTCAGAGTTTGTTTAACGAGTGGTTTAGCCATTAAACAAAACAAATGTAGCAATGTAATAATGAAAAGTATTGTGTTAATATTACCTGTCTATTCTCATTATTTTTTTCTAAAGAATTGGCTTATTGTACTCACTGTCACAACATATCCCGCTTCTCCAGGGCCGGCAGGAACAACTACCTCCGGTAAAAGACCCATCATTATGACAAAACTCGTTACAATTTTCCTTTACAGTTTTGTCTATTCCCCAGAAACACGATTCACAAATTCTTTGTCGCGTTCCTCCTCCGCACGATGCTGTACAATCACTCCATGATTGACAGTCACTGTAATCTCCTAGTTCGCACTGACCTGAAAAAGTTCTCCTGAATTAACATATTACAGTCTTACTCTTTTGAAATGAGCGTATAGAACAGGTAAGGTCGGTCAAATAACTCCAAGAAACGTAACATTAATATTAAAATAATAAGTGATTATGATAATCAAAAATCATTTATTAACTTACTCGTAAAGTTAGTTAACGATAACAAAAGTAATAGGCGTAACATTTTATTTGTTAAAAAAGTGTGTGTTTTTTTCGTTGATATCCCACACTGTTTGATGTCCACTTTAACTTTATCAATATGATACCACTCTATCAGCAGATAAGCACTCAATTTGTTATCGATTACACGTATCGATATCGTTAACAACCTAGATGTCTAAAGTTTACAGACGGAAACATATTTATTAATGTAATTACACAATTTCAAATTATCAACATTTCGTATGTTATTTTGCGCGTTCCTTTGCTGATTAATAACAAAATACACATATAAACATACAAATCAAACCAAACGCACTCATTGACAGAAACTTACACTGTAGTGCAGCAGCAGCAGTGTTAGGTTAAGGTTTCTGTTGAACCTGCAACCATTATATTTTTGATTTAATGACATTGCTATATATGAAGTATACAATGTCCAATATATAGTATTACATAATTCGAAAACTTTAACGTCAACATTACATGTACCAAATATAATGTGTCCATAAAACGTCGTCTGTATTTATCACATTATAAATCAAGACCGAATAAAACACTGAAGTGAAGATTATACCAAGTTGTCCGGCACAACGGTGCAATGGTACGATGGAAACTATAGGGACTACAGTGACGAGGTCGTCAGCCTCCTGTAAGTTAGTGTCGGGATTAAAAGGAACAAGTCTAAAATGTCAGGCGAACATCAGCATTTCATATCGCTGGTCAGATAATGTCTAATTGTTTTGTCCGTCATGTTTTCTTTTAATGTGTTGCAGTTTTGTATCTTAAATGAAGACTAAATAATTAAGGCAAATGATTAGACTTTGCGAAGCCAAACAGTGAAGTACGATCTTGTCATCTTTTTATATTGAACCTCTTGACATTTGAGAAAACAGGTGTATTTAAAAAAAATAATATAACAAGGATGTATTCAATAACAATAAACACATTATTCTGTAAGGTGATGGAACGTCAGATAGATAGGTATTAACTTTATCAACGACAGTGCTCAACAAAAAAATCAGTGCTGACAACTAGAGATTATACAACAAATGGAAGTTCGCCTAATGCATTGCGGGAATATCCACGCTAAACATATGTCATGCTACGTTAATAAGGAACATTAATAGATGTTAACAAGCAGTTGGAATCATGGTAGATAGATTGGAAACTGCATCATAACTTTTATTAAAATTCCGTACACTAATAACTACATTGCTAATGCAAATACTTATATCCATATAAAGCAGGATGGTATGCAGTCAGTTGAGGCATATATGATGTCACATTAATCCAGTTGGCTCATCCAATGCAACCCCCCCCCCCCCCCAGGATCGTCTAAGTTTATTTGCTATTTAAATATAAGTGACACGGAGTAAACAACACGCCCAAAATGCACCAGTTCTGACTATTTTTGTGAATTCGAAGATTATGAATGGCCCGGTGCGGATTAAATGCCATTTGGCTACACAATAGTCTTAATCAACCCTTTAAAAGCAGTGAATTATTGTCTTAAAACGAAGGATTTATCTACAATTCAATTAAATAAACATTGGCAATGGGTTTCAAGTTCCCTCTTTACCTCAGAAGTGTTTTTTTAAAGATGTGAAATCACAACGCGATAACACATTATCTTTAAATGACTTGATTTGCTTACAAGGTCAGGTTTTTTTTGGTCGCTGTACGAGTACAAACAATGCGCGTTCATATTTCATCTTTAAATTCAACAATTCCCCTGTGCGATGACAAATATTGATTGCATGTATCAATATTAGCTATGGCGACTAAATAACTAAAGGAAAATACAAATGTGCAGAAACTAGCACGTAGCACGAAAAATAAATACAGGTCAACGCTACTTATCCTACAATATTATACCTTACATAAATGTGTCCCTTCCTTTTATATATTCATATCTTCGGATATGTTCAGATCGTGAGTCATCTCATAACAAAATGCATGCATATTTAAATTATTTATCTTGTTTTTGTTTGTATTGTGTCAGCACAAATTGTGTCTTAATTGCATTATCTAAGTAACTTACCTTTGATATTTTGCTCAATCACCTAGTCTGTAAAATGAAAACAAAAAACAGTTAAACTATAAAATTAAGCACTTGATCAAAATGGTATACTCAATTGCATGCAATACAAAACTATTTGTTTTTACTCACCCCATGTCATGTTCCCGGGATCTGAATATTATTTAAAAGCAAATAACTCGTGCTCAACAAGCAATCGGTTACCGCAATATCGATAGACGCGGGGCATACGACGCATGGATCTCACGCAAAGGTGTCTTGAAAGTATCTCATTGGTCAACGTTTGTATCGATTTTGTTATGCAGCTATTTAGACATTTCATGATTAGGTTGAAGAAATACTTCTCAAGCCTAACAATCATAAGCAAGAGCACATTCAAGCTTGTAATAACAAACAAGTCTAGAACTCAAAATTGTACACATTTTGATACAATAGCACATGGTTAATACTATCAATATATGGAGTATAGAAGTATAAAAGATGCACAAACCTACGCATCCTTTATTGTATCCCGCCGAGTAATAGGGGTCGTTACACTGAGTACACCGGATTCCATCTGGGTTTCCACCACATTCCTTGTTGCTTACGTTACAATGTTGAATATAGTAGTAATGGGAGCAATCTGTTTAAAATAAAAGTGTATCATACAACAGAAACTACGAAGCCAAAGAGCGAAACACTAACTGTGATATTTTCTAATAGCACATCGCTAAGGTCAAAGAAATACTTTATAAAAATAAACAAATAGAACAACGACATCTATATTAATGGTTCTATCGACCAGTTGAAACGTTTTAAACTGATGGGTTGTTAATGACCGACTTACATTGACAGCACGAGCCACTTCTCCATAGCGGGCACATGCATTCATAGTTACTGTTGTACGGATGTCCAAAGTAACAACCAGCATTGCAGTCCTGCGTTTCATCCTTTTCTTTTCTCCAGACACAAGAATAGCATGTTCGTTTCTGTGTTCCTTTTCCGCAACTTGGGGAACACGAACTCCAACTTGTACAGTCCCCATAGGTGTACCAAGTACATTGCTCTGGTAAGATAAAACAACTACTAAATAAATGTCTTTATTCTTGAAATATCTTAAATAACTCATTATTAACATTTATTGATGATCAATGTTGTTTTCCAACAACATACCTGTTTTAACAATTAACGTACAAAGAACAAATAATTTTGCCAATTCTTTAATAATTCTACATCCTCTTTCGTGTGACATTTTCCAAGTTTTAAACAATATAATATACAGGCGATAGTATATTCGTTAATTCTTATATCATGAAGCCGAATGCAAGAGAACCATGACGTCACATACTCGCAATGAATCTACATCGATTTTACAATTAGATGTTCGTATCAACAACTAAACTGTCTTGGCATTGCCGTTATTTATCATAAGGGTCATCATTTTCGAACACAAGAGTTTTATTTACGTTGCACTTAAGCCTTCGATTTATTACAGCCTTAAGACGCTGCTTCCTGGTGTGGTACTTATAACAGAACCAATGAGCATTGCAATTTCGTTATCAGTGATTAATCAGCAAAAAAATTAAACAAACAACGATTTCATGTTATACGTATGTTCTTTCTATTTTTTCCGATGTTTAAATATCTTTTTCGTTTTTAAATATCTTTCACCGTGATGAGAAATTTTGATGCATGGTGGCTCCATATACTTTTAATATCATTTGAAGGAGTATTGACTACTGATAACAAATATGTAAAATAATGACCGAAAATAACCATTATAGACAAAGTTCGTTTGTGTTCGTTTTTTCCGTTCTTTATTTCAACGGAAGTGAACATACCGATTGTTCAATCATTTAAGGTCCAAACTACGTGTTTGCAATATTTTGGTCAGTGTAATATTAACATATTCTTCCTTTACACATAAGTGCCTTTACATGATACCAAATAACATGGGATGGGCCACCAGACATCAAAATTTTATATCATTGTAGATCTGATTCCTTAAGTATTTTTGCATTGACAGTGTCTCACTTGTTGTGCTAATATATAATCTATCCGGAAATTAAAAAAACTTCTTGTTATTTATTCTTGCATTGTTTATAAAGTTTGTTATACCACCTTTTTCATAAACGGATTATTTTGATTAACTACTTTTTATGATTCAATGATATCACTCAATAATGTTTAGAGAGAAAGAGAGTAGCCTATTTTAAGGCGCATATTAAATAAATCGAGAACTTAAAGCTGCGCTCTCACAGATTGACACTTTTGACATTTGTTTGAGTTTCTGTCTCAGAATCGACTGATTTTGATATCAATACCTTCAATTCAGTCATATAAGATAACTCACAAGAAATTTAAATTTTCTTAAAGCGTTAGTAAGGATTTTAGCCAAAAATAAATAAATATTTTATTAACGTAAATATGAAAAAAACTGCGATCTGATATTTTTGTCAGCAGTCTTTTATTACTGGTTTCCAAACATTTACGAAAACAATGACTCATTTCTAGACAAACGATAAAATAAATTGTTAAATCGGTCAATCTGTTGGAGTGCAACTTTAAGTGGAACGTACACAAATATAATGTGTTTGCTAATGGTGGCCCTTATATTAAATAACCGCCTTGCCAAGTTAAACAAACATCCAAATGCAAAATCGATGTAGATTTAATGCATGTGACGTCATGATTTTCTTGCCTTCGGCATCAGGGTATACAAATTAACAAATATCGCATCGCCTTCATATCATTTGTTTATTTTTGAAGAATGTCAGTTAAACGAGTTATTGGAAATAACAGTGATCATTAATAAATATTAATTTACATATCTATCTCGTTTTCAATGTTAAACATATGAGGGGACAATCTCAGTCTAGCGATAATATTCCTAAGTTTATAGCTGTATAATATTTGTTTATAAGATGACATATGAATAAAACTTGAAAAAGCCAGTAATTATTCGTCTTCATTCGTTAAGTGTTTTTAGAATTACTATGGTGGGATCATACACAATTGTTAACATACATATTTCTGTTCTCTATAAAACATAAGTGAACTGAATCTGGTTTATTTCCTGCATCGTATCTTAAGCTTGGCAATGTATGATATATCATGCAACTATCTCTTTGAAACTGATAAAATTTATGGAAATATTTTACCATGCGTACATGTCTAGATTTCCATATATTGCAGAGTTACTAGTACCAATTTTTACACCAAGAAGTCATTTTAGATATTTTCTATGAACCCTTTCTATACTTTCAGCTTTACCAAAGCTTCCAGACATCACAGAAATAAAATAAAATATGTTCCTAAGGTGACCCTCTGTCTAAGCCATTCAGCCCATGTTGATTCATAAGAACATGGTTGCCAGTGGCGGGGCTAGTTGCCATTATATGGCTATATGGAAAACTTTGAAAATCTTCTCTTTAGAAACCATTGGCCTGATTTTAAAATAGTTACACAGAATAGCTCCTTAGTTTGAACATATTTATTCTGTTAATATTTTCAAAAATAACAGTACAACGTCAGGTAATTTGAAATTGACTGGAAAACAAGCAATACTATTGCTTAAACTTATTCCTTTCCGTGTAAGAGGGTACAGTTAGAAATGCACAGAAAATCAGTGTACGATCTGCACAGTTTGATAAAAAATGTCATTATAAATAAGCCTAGTGATATAGTATTACAAGAACTGTTTAAACGTTTTTAATTTATTTTATTTTTATTTTAAAATAAGCATAATCATTAAACAGAAAACTGCAAAGTGTTCTGTCAGACACACTGTTCCGATAAAAGGGATCGTTACACCAATGAGGGTCGAATGTTAGGCGTCAAAACGCTTTGATGCTGCAATGAATCTCTGGACTTTTAAAAACACGCTTGAATTCGCATCAGGGGTCAGGCGATCATTACAGAAAATAAGATTTTCTAGAGTAGCTGCACAAGGTTAATCACGGCTATAACGGCCATGCAATAATTATTGATATTTTGGACAATGTGAGATAATGCGACACAGTTTCAACGGCACCGCAAACACACTTGGTGGCGGTGGTGGGGAGGGATACTATTTCGTCTGTGAAGGTCATAATTTAATGAGAAACATCTTTATCGCAGATGAGCGTGATTAACTTGATGTTGTCTGCTTCCTACATTATACGGGAGTTGTGGTTTCTTTGATTTCTTGTTAAGTTGGGATATGAACTCGCTGAGAGTTGGTGTTTGTCGGATATCTTAAGGAAGTGGATTTCGAATAGTTGGGGGAAGAAAAGAAGTAACATATGCTTAAGTGTTACAAGGGATGACTGGAACATCTGCGTGGTTACGTAGGGCATATGGCTTAGCTCTTGTCCGAGGAATAAAATGAGTAAGATACTCAGGAAAAATACCATATTTTATCTTAAAGAACACAATGAGGTGATGTTTGCGTCTCCTTTCCGCCAGTGTATCCCAGTTAAGGTCAGACATAAGTAGGTCAATACTACAAAGTTTGAAAGTACCGGTTACCATTCTAGCTGCCTCGTGTTGGACAGCTTTGATCTCATATTTCAGTTGATTACTACAATTGTCCCAAGCAACATTGGCATACTCGAGTAGAGGTCTAATCAAAGTTACATACATTTTATCTAAGGCTGCACGAGAAATAAAAAAAAATGAATTTCCTAAGAATACCAAATACCTGCCATGCCTTGTTGATGTTTGAAGATATTTGAAATTGCCATTTGCCATCTGAAGAGAAGGTTACCCCAAGATGCTTATGGGTGCTGACTCGAGATATGAGAAAGTTGTCTAGATGTATAGGAAGAGGGTGGTTTTGAATGTGACTTTTTAGCGAGAAAAACAAACATATTATGTCGTAGATGGATTAAAGGTTACTAGCCATTTCTTCGACTAAGATGTATATGAGTCAGATCATGGTTAAGGTCGGCGGCAGAAGTTACGGGATCTTCAACGAAAATGTTAAGACTGGCGTCATCTGCGAATAGGTGAAAATTTCCCTTAATGTCATTGACAATGTCATTAAAGACGATAAGTAAGATAAGGATAGATCCCGGAGGTGCACCAGCGTTGATAGTGTCGGTTCCTGACGCAGTGTTTGATAAGAATACCCGTTGTTTGCGATGATATAGATAAGAAGGGAACCAATGAAGAAGGGAACCACTAATGCCGATGGATGATAGCTTATGAATGAGACGTTGATGCCAAACTTTATAGAACGCCTTTGAAGAATTGCAAAAGATAGCCCGTACTTCTTTCCCTTCATCTCAGGCTTTGCTGAAGTCGTTGTAAAAGAAAGCTAACTGAATGACGCTGAAATCGCCTTTGATAAAACCAGATTGGAGGAATGTAAGTATTCTTTTCGAGATGACGTAGTTGTAAAGGTATTTGTGGATGCAGCGCTGCATAAAGAAGTGATATTGGTCTATAATTTCAGGGACTGGATAAATTAGACTTTTTGGAAGTTCGTCCAGCGTTCGTCAGCTTCAAAGGAAAAGGAATACTAGAGTTTGTCAGCAATTTGTTAAAATAATTCGGGAGAGGAAGGGCAAGTTCATCTTTGCCCTCTTTGACAAGTTTAAGACTAACCTAAACATGACCACTGGCTTTACTAGGATCGATACAGGAAATTGCATCTCGGACGTCCTTTTAACTTTCTTAAGTAAAAGGTGGGGATGTTGCTTGGTTTCTATGTTTGATTGCTTGTTACAAGTAAAGTACAAGTTTAGAAGGTCTGCCTTTTCTTGGTATTGGTGAAGATTTGTTTTGGAGTTAGTTGATTAGCTATATTGAATAATGATATAGGTATTATGTTATCAGAGTTAATTTAGTTCAATGTTTTATGTTCGGTCGATCGATCGATCGAGAGAGAGAGAGAGAGAGAGAGAGAGAGAGAGAGAGAGAGAGAGAGAGAGAGAGAGAGAGAGAGAGAGAGAGAGAGAGAGAGAGAGAGAGAGAGAGAGAGAGTAGATGCGTTGAATTCAGTGTAATATCGCATTTTATTTCACGAGTGTCATAGAAAAACATTCTGTTACGAGTGGTGGAAATAAGGTGCTCTAAAATACCCAAAATTTAGAAGGCTGATCCGCACCTGGACATGTCCTTCTTGAAAATGATCAATGTGTAAATAATATTTTCCATGAATTTGTTTTCTAGCAAACTAAAGTAAAACAAAAATGAATTTTATAACATAGTTTTACCAATTGCACTTCTATATCAGGCTGTATTTCACGTGCGCATAAGGTTACTTACAATATTTACTGTTTAAAATGTATACTGAAATGAATAATAAATAATTCTTATTTTATGCTCTTGAAAGAATTAAGCATTTTGCAATGTTAAGCAGCGGAACCGTGTGCGTTTGGAAATTTAGTCAATGTTATCTTTGTAAACAGAGCTCTAATCCATCTTTCTTTTTTCTATGTTTTGTAATTGTTTGCATAAATATGATAAGAAACGGCCTTTGTAAATATTCTTTTCAATACCATAGCTATTTAATACTGTATGTTTTTATATTCAGGTCACCAGTTCATTGTAAAAGATTTTGAGGATATGAATGTTTGCTATTCATGTAGGGAAATAGCTCATTGAGCTAATGTTTCGTGGTATCGTATATTCGACTTTAAATAAAGATTCTTGAAGCTTGTAGCTTTATGTCAAGGAGTTGGACAAGGGGTAATAAATATTGATAGTTGGAGTGATAAGGGTCCTTCATTCTCGACGTTTCTCTAGCAAAGAGATAGCTATCAGTTTATCTTTTTTGTACAATTGATCTTACTTGTATTACACTAGGCTCCATTTTCATTTAAATTTATTATGTTATACAGAATTTTCTAAAAATGAAGAAATTCATAAATTGATGATTGACGCTTTTATGTATTTAACATTGTTTTAGAAAATATGATTTAGCTTCAGATACAAGCATTTTTGTGTTTTAATTTGATTCGGTTTGTTATACCGAATTTTGAATTTGCTTTTTCTCGATTTGTTGTGCCTGAGTTATTACTTGAAACAGGTCGTGTAATATATATGATTTTGTATTATAACAGACATACAAGGAGGATAACTTTCACAATACAGTACTTTCCTGCGTATGGGTTGCTTCCCATATGAAACACCTTATATGTATTTTTGATGCAAAACAAAGTATATATATGGATTATTCTTTTATTCCCCCAAAACTGAAGAGATGAACGTATATGCATGCATACACCACATTGTAGGCAGTAAATAAAAATTAATGCGTTCAAATCATATCATTCAGCAAGTGTAACAAACCGAACATAGGACATTATCAGTATATTATCATACAGTTAACCAACTGAATTTACAATAAACTTTCTACTCACTGCGGTTTTTTAAAAAAAAAGAAAAAAGGACAGATTATAGCGAAAAGCTATATATAATCTACAAAAAAGAACAAAAAGGAACAAGTGAATTTTGTTTTTGCGCAACAGTACAACGATCAAATTTAAAATTGGATTATTAACTGAGCAGCCGTTGTCATTTCCTGAACTGATAGCAAACACGACTGCACATTGGTCAGAAGAAGTCATTGTCATAACCGACTTAATTGTTTCGAGACTACAGTGCCATATATTGTATCTCAAAGAAATTGATGATATTTTTTCTTTCTCATGATAAAACAGAAGCAGGTGAACACACATATTATCAGTCAACAGTTAACATGATTTACATATCCAGTCATATTGACGTGAAATATGAAGTCATTATTCATTCAAGATTAATTTACAAATAGAACGAAGTTTCGGTCTTGTTTTTTGCAATGTCCAATAGTGACGAACATTTTTTATAACATATAACATTTATAACGGCTTGGTTTTCGACAATTATTCCATAGTAGCTTATGCGTTTAACGTTGTGATCCAAAGTCTTTTTTCAGGAGTATTTTGATGGACACTTTTCAGTATCAATGTAGTTTTATAAATGTTCAACTAAACCATATTTCTGTAGAAATCGGTAAAATCATAGTGAATAAATTGAATAATCCTGTTATTAAGCACGGTTCTTTGATAAATATTGACAAGCTTTTTATAGTATATAATAGATTCTATGGATATCATATTAAGCGTCATCAACACATATTTGGTGGAGATGGTCCTTTGAAATCTATGCAACCGCTTCATGCACAAATGATGCGTAGTTTCCATCCTCTCACCTTTGCACTGATGGTGTCGGGGTCTATGCTACTACTGCAAATATTCATATACACTCCACGTAACTTGATGCATGCGATCTTTATACATTCCAGGACCAAAAATATGCCTAAGTGCGTATAATTTACACAACTTGGAATTGGATTTTTTCTAAAAAAATGAAGGCAGTTTAGTATTTGTTGGTAAGCATTGTTTATTAAACACAACACATGAACATTTTTAGTTGTACAGGAATCTCCACTTTCTGTAATAATCGTAAAATATTTTTAGCATATTGTCAGTTCCAATTTTTCGAATATGAGACAAGCACTGCTAGCATATCATCTGCTACTCTAAGTGCGCTCATATTGATGTCATAGATGCATAATCCTTTTCGACTGCGTTCCATTTTATCAACCATAGCGTCAATATAGATCAGGTACAGTAGAGGTGAACTCTTATCCCCCTGGCGGGTCCACTGTAGTACTGTAAGTTTCTCTAAGTATAAACCGCGGTACCTCAGACGACTTGAAAAGACCGTATACATGTTCCGCTATTATCATTTTACTGTCGATGCTCGGTTCTGAAGCTTTTTTGTACTGGTCCATTATCAGCAGTTAAAAAAGAGGCTGTCGGGCAACAACGGGCGTCAAGAAAAAACAAAGATGAACTGGAAAGATGAATTTTCTGGCAAAATGTAAACTCATTCTTAATGTTTCAACATAGCGGTTTTCAATACCAAAAGGGATTAAGCTATTGTGTCGTTTAACAAGTGTTCATGACTTTTTTTCATCGGGCCGACAGGCCTTCCCCGTCGGAAGCATTTTAATACAATTGGCAACCACTTCATGTGAAACCATGACTTCCGGGTCAAGAACAGGTCTTTTTAAAGCACGATCAACACTAATTTTTACAGTTTGTTTCCATTCACTATCAAATCATCTTGTTCGGAAAGCAAGTTAAGATATTTAAAGTAGTTTCCCCACTGTTCGATTATATCCTCCTGGTTTCGATACACAACCCCTTTGCATTTTAGTCCACCCCCTAACTTCAGCTTCGACTGTTGAACATTACACTATAAAATACTATGCATACATTGGCTACATGCTAGTTGAAATTCACGTTACTGATATAAGTGGTAAATTCCATGTACAAATAAAAAGTAAAAATTGCCGACACGATGAAAGATTATCCCTCGTGTTTTTACAGGGTTCAAAATTTAATTAATTTAGTGTAGTGTAAACAAAATGCTGGTAGCAAGGACATTTCGTCATCAAGAGTTTGATACCAGACAATAACTGAGAAATTCGTTTTGATGAAACCTATTGAAATCTAAATGATTTTCAAGTTAAATTTAAAGTTATGTTTAAAGAAGTATTTGAGTACCTTCATAGTTCCTTTGCTGTGTTTGTTTTAAGAAATTAAAAAGTTCATAAGTAACATGATTTTAAAAACTTTTGCCATCACATACGCTAGAGTTTAGAACAAAAAATAAAAGTGGACTTTACTTTTGGTTTGCAAAATTCTTAAACTTGGATTAATATGAATCACACATATTACATTAATTGATAATATAACAACTTAATTATCCCTTACGACCCTTAATTCCAGTTGATGATATTTATCGTTCTCGTTTTGACCATTAACTGCAAAGAAATGTTATGATGACCGTTATTTATCCGGTTGCAATATCTTGTCATTTTGAGTAATAAACTTACATTTGACAGTTTTACCCTATCATGTTATGTTAATAACTTAAGTCCGGCAGTTTTACCATGTCATGTTGAGTTAAAAACTTACATCCGACAGTGGGACTATGTCGTGTTAAGGTATAAACTTTAATCCGACAGTTGTTTCATGTTATGTTCAGTTTTCAACTTACACCCGACAGTTTAACCATGTCATTATATATGCAAAAAGCTACAGAAACATGCTCAGTAGCAAAAAGTTTAATCATAAACCCGGTTTAGTGGCAATGGGCAAACGCCAAAGACATAGAACACAAATTCACAAACAAGAAACATAGAACAGCACAAAACTCTACAAACAGCACAGTGCATAAATACTATATGTATATGTATATATATATATATATATATATATATATATATATATAAATAATTAGTATGTTTATCAAGAATTGTTAGGTACCGCCTTGAAACGGTCAGTAAAATGTAAATTTACTGGGGGTTACTACAACCTTTGTATAAAAAAGGTCTTCAACATGGCTAAGATTATGTAAACCAAAAACTACCGATCACATGTCGAGTTATTAACTTACGCCCGACAGTTTAACAATGTCATGTTCAGTTATATACACGCCTCATTCAGTTATAAACTTACAACCGACAGTTTGACAACGGCATGTTGAGATTAACTTACACCCGGCAGTTTTAGCATGTCATGTTCAGTTATAAACTTACAACCGACATACTTACCATGTCATGTTCAATTATAAAACTTACACACGACAGTTTAACCCTGTCTTGTTTAGTTATTGACTTACACCCGGCAGTTTAACCGTGTTATGTTGAGTTATTAATTTACATCCGACAGTTATGCCATGCGGATATTTTAAACTACACCCGACAGTTTTCGATTTTTAACTTACCAATAAAGAAGCTGTTGGTGGTCAAAATAATATTTTGTCCAATAAGAAGGCAGTATACTTTAAATTTGCTATTTTATTTTTTCAGTGAATCGTCAGTCAGTCGTTATTGATTGTAATCAGTTATGGCTTTAAAAGACATTTATTGATTTTAAGAACAGTTTATGACCAGTTTTTTGGTCCCTTCTTTCCTTCGATTGGTCATTAGTTTCTGTTTAATACCATGCTTACGAAGGAGAGGATGAGTTAATTTTGAAATCAACTTTTAGAAAAAAACAACTTCTTTAATTTACAAAGATTGTGAAACAAGTTATAACAACATTATATTAATAATTTATAATATTGGAGTTTTATGTTGTTGTTTCATGGTTCTGATTTGTGATTGTTTGTTGTTTTAGGTTCTTGGCGTTGACTATGTGCCATTAGACGAGGTTTATGTTTCAAATTTTGACAACTGTGCTTGTTTGTGTAGTTTTTCATACAAATATTGTGTTGTAGGGGAAACCGGAATATCCGGAGGGAACACAATTGTCCGGCTTGGTGATCATGATTTAATAAAGCTGTTTATATTTCATTGTACTTATTGTTATTACTCAGTGACTAAGATAATTTGGAGACCAAAAAGTGACAGGAAGACAGAATACGCTTGTGCTTTGTTCCGAAAAATGGCCCACTATAATACTTACAAATACTGTTTCGTTTGTTGTTTTGTGTGTTTTAGTAACGGCGCAATTATCAACATAAAATGCTGACAACTCATAAGTTTTTTGCAAATAGTCAAATCAGCAGTTTCATGTTATAAATATTCGCTTTTTTTTTTGGCCAATCTTGATAAGACACATCACACTTCATCAGTGTCATTTATCACTATTTAGTTTTCTTTAGTTTCAAAAAACATATAAGATACAATAAAGATAATTGTAAATGAACTATACAATAGTAAATGAAGTTCATAAATGTTATTTATGTAGGCCTCATTTATTTTTTGCAATACTGCTCAAGTACTTGACTGCTAAGCGTCATGTGACAGCTTACCGATTGGAGATTTATTGTGGTCTACGATCAAACAAACGCCTATTAAATCACAATCAAAGTCAAAGGGTCAAGCCAATATCTTATCGGAAGATACATAAAGAACAAGAACAATAATGAACGATGTAATTTGCATGACTCTATCACAGTTTAAGCCACATATAAACCACATCGCGTGGTTTTTAGCCTTCAGTCGTACACATGAAATTAATGTTTTATTTGGTATATTAAATACACCAGGAAGGAATACTGCAAAGATGTGAGTTTTACCAGTAAGAACATGCGTTGCTTATCCTGATTACTTAATTTGTAGACAGACATATGAAGTCCTAACAGAAGTACATTATTTTAAAGACATGCTTGTTTATCCGTATTTCAAAAATCTACAATTTTATTTTTGTCCTAGCATGAATTCTTTATGAAACACAAATAAAGGTGAGTGCAAGGATTTCTTTGAAGTGTGTGAAACAATCAGGCCGTATGAAACATACGCTATGAACTAAGTCGGGACGAACGCGGTAGCTTTCATGGAAACATGACTTAAGTAATTGTCAATCGTCAAGACTGTGATGCGCTAATGAAAGTCCTCTTTAAAAGTTTGGAAGAAGTTAAAACACATTAAAATAAATAGTTTTGGATTTTTCATTAATGATAATATTATTGGTAAGAGGTGTGTTCAAAGGCCCACAATCGTTCGATGCAGCTCATATTTTTTATATCCGATCCGAGCACAGTATCAGTAAATTGTAATTCTGTTTATAATTTTTTCTGGACTTTTAGAAAGTAATGTAAGCAATACAATGCCAACGTGTATAACACTTCAGGCAAACTCAATTCGTTATTCTTAAGTTAAGATACAATGGATATACAAGTAGGAAAATTAATTTTCAACAGAGTTTCTATGGCATATTGTAAATATTTTATTTTCCCTTTCAAATTTCTGTATCTGCCTTATATTAAGACATTATGTGTTGCCCATCTAAACATTGTCAACATAATTTTTTTACAAACTTTTAATAATTAAACGATAATTTCTTTTAAATCTGATTTAAATGTTTTATAGTAGACTATAGATATACGATGTATAGTATGTGATGTACCCATTTTAAAGAGTCTTGCAATATTTTTTTTAGATTGGATGTACTTTCGTTTAAGTGATATTTCTGTCCATACTTAATTTATACTTAACGAAACTTGTAAATTCACATTGCCAAGATTGGATAACAAAAGAAATCTCGCTTAAACAAATACCAATCTAACTAGACATTATTTATATTTTCTAGGATTTCCCAGCATGAACCGATACATTTAATGAGTGTGATATTTTTAAAAAGGCAAACTGAGCGCGAACGTTTTATGCCGAAATTTGATGCAATTTTGTTGCAATTTAAACGATTTTGCAAATTTTATAGTGCAGGAATTGTGAAAGTTTATGTGTTTGAGTTGTCCATAATTTTGTTTTCATAATTTCTGAATTTATTTATTAATGAGAAAATAGTATGTACACAAGGCTTTTTTGTAAAAGTCTAGAACAATAATTCGGAATATTGTACAAGGGCATATGGAATTTCTACCTTCTATAAATTCTACTCCGATAATAACACTTTAATAGCAAAAATAGGTGGAACTTACCTAATAAAAAGAAACTGTACTCCAAAGATCATAATCTTTTAGATTGTGTATCTTAGTTCATGTACAAAGAGCTAATTACCTACATGTATATACGTTTAAAGAATAAATTTAATATAAATCGAGATAGCAGATCTTATGAAGAAGACAAAGTGATGAAATAATATAGATATTACATATTTTGCATTATTATACGATTCGTTATATATAAGCTTCTCATCTATCAGAACGGTGTTTTATTGCGTGTCTAAATTCCTTCTTCATTGCATTCAAGCTGATACTTACCCCGATTAGGCTTATAATTTTTCCATTTTGCTATGGTTGATAAATGCGGAAATATGTTGAGATTAAGTGCTCTAAAACTATTTCATATCCTCCAATGAATTCCTTCATGATTAACCCTGGTATACATTTATTGACAACGTGCCTTATATGCTTCATGTTTTTGACGTATTCGTTTGTTTATTGTGATCTTACAAACATTATTGACAGATAAAGGCGCACGTGTTTAGTATTTAGCTGGTAAAATAAATGTTTAACTTGCTCAACAAGAGGTGCATTGGATGCCATGGTAGCATGTACATTCAGGCACATGTGATACTCGTATTCATACGTTTTTTTAACTATGATCAAATGTTGAAGAATGCAAGAAGAGGGTGTGACTTTTATATTTCAATAAAAGTGTTACAAATATATCTATTCGTATTTTGTTAAAATACCCTAATTCTCATTTATTACTCCGCCCCGTAAATTATCAGGTTGGGTAACTTTTACATAAAGTGTAGTGTAGTTTGTTAAAAATCGAGTTATAGTACTCATATATAAAACTCATACGTCAGTGTTTTAAATTAACCAATCAACTTATTACTACTTTCACTTTTAAGTCAACATATCTTCACGTACAACGCCATTTTTATACGGTGCTTTTCTATCCAATTTATGCAGCTACTTATTTAGAATACTGCGTGTAATTCATTAAAACCCGTTATTATAATCTGTTATCTTTGTATTGATCTATAGTGTTAAAGGTTTTTGTATGTCGTGAGATATTTACATTGCCATGACAATTAATTGTAACAAAATTGATTGGGGATAAAAATATACCATTTCAATAATATTTTCATTTTGAAAATGTCTTACTCTTTTTTAAAATGTAAACGTTTTTACTAAGTAATCATGTAATTACTTAGTAAATTAATGGACATTTTGATATGTGATGTGACTGTAATGGTTTGTTGGGATATCAGTTATAGGTCTCTTGGACTTACAGCCTTGGTGTCATACAATAAGATATATAGAGTATTGTAGAAAACAGAAAACATCCCACACAATGATTTTTATTAGAAAATGAAAGGAAGCGTATCAATAAAACTGGTATCAACGTAAAAACAGCCAACAAGAAATATAAACTAAACAATGAAGCATAGAGATACTCATATATGAAATACATTGGAAGGAATGATATAAAAGTACTGGAACATATATAAAGTAAATCAATGAATGAAATATAAGCTACAAGCTACCAGGTAAATATATACTAGATAATCATACAGCAACTATATTGGACGGAATAACATTAATAAAATATCGAATGCAATCCGAATTTTTCATTTTTCTTTAGCTGTCATTCGACAGTTGACGTTTGAAATAAATGACATTAATTAAGAATACATTTCAAAAATGAAAATAAGATGGAACATAAAAATCATACAACAGTAAGGCAAATATATGGATATATTGAAAGCTAAATATTGAAAATTACAAACACACAAGCCTGGAAACAATTACGCGGTGCCACTACCAAGTAAATTATTACATTGTGAATATTGTCCTGTAAACGCTCGAAATCCCTGTTGGATAAACACATGTTATAGTGAAGAACAGCTCTTTTATATTTGGGGAAATCAGCGTAGACGACGGAGCCACAATATCATACGTATGTCCGGTGTAATAGCTGATGTCAAGAACATCGGTGAATTCTTCTTTCGATCCCACGACGAGGCTATACACAACTGGAATTTCAGGAAGTGTATCGAATGCTTGTCCCCAGTCGATATGAATTATATGTTCGTTTCGAGTTACAAGCATTGGAATTCCTGAAATTATATAAAAATAATGTAAGATATCATAAATTCAGCTGAACAAGTACTAGAGTTATTTGAGAAGACTTACTAAGCCTACTTTGTTTTCCTATGATTGGTTTGGCATTACCTCCGACCCTTCTTCCTAAAGATCTTATGTATGATTTTTTTACATGTTGAGCTGCAATGAAACACTATTTATACATGGACACAGTTAAACTTGCAATGCAATTCAAAGTTTAATGTAACAACCATAAATAAGTTCGAGCAGTATATTTGTTTTCTAAACAAGTTTATCAAAGTAGATTGCCATAATGTAGACAATTAGGATGTATATTAATCAAATATGCAATGCAAATGCAATGCAGTCATTTAAAAAGTTTGTACTTTTAATTTCAAATTCAAAACGATTGGTATGCATTAAAGCTGCACTCTCACAGATTTACCAGTTTTACAACTTTTATTTTTATTTTTTGTCTTTGAAAGAGCAAAGTTTTGCGTAAATATCTGCAAACCAATGATATAAGATTGCTGACAAAAACTCAGATAGTAGATTCCGTTCGAAAATTAATGTTTTATGGCTTAAACCGTTACCTACGGTTTAAAAAATGCATAAAACATCAGTTTTTGAACTTAAATGTAAAAATCTGCGAATTTATTTTTTGTCAGCAGTCTTATATAACTGGTTTTCATGGGTTTTCGCAAGAATTCGCTCGTTCCAAGAGAAAAAATAATAAAGAATGTTAAAACGTTCACTCTGTGAGAGTGCAGCTTTGACCGCTGTGTAAAACGGTCAGTCTAATTCAAACCTATCATCTGACTTGTTTTAGGATAAAGTTGACTTTCTCTGCAAACGATTTGAGTATTAAATGATCCTGTAAAAAAGTCATGCTAATTTTAATGCTATCGATATGTGCACTTTTTAATTTTAGTATTTAAAAAACTGATAAATACCTTTTTATCAATGTTAAACTTAAGTCTGAGTCTTGCTTAAGATGTACCATATGGTTTTACCTGACAAAGCTGGAGGTTGGCTGATGATAAATAAGGAGGCATGAACGGCCTCACTTCTATGTTGTCCAGTGTTTGTAGCCCTGACGTGTACGTTTAATGTTTCTGTATTGTATAATGTAAGTCCGCGAGCACTTGCCACTGTCTTCAAGTGAACATTTGTCCAGTCTACGATGGTTGCATTTTTGTCGTCTGATATGCAATATTCGTAAAAATCAATACCGGAGGTATCTTCGAATTCTGACCAACTGATCTGCACTAAGGATGTGTTTGATTGTATTTCAGATTGGCCTACAGTAATCGGTAGTGAGCTGAACTGACCTTCGTTAACTGGTAAAATGTTGACTGTTACTTGGTTTGAAGTAATGAAATCCATGGACACGGTATTAGAGGCTACAGTTGTTGTCGTTGCTAGCTCAACATTATTGACACACTTGATATTGACGTAGACCTTATCGCTGTGGTTAAACTGCAGAAGGTTCGACTCACACGATGTCAGAGTATCTGTATACCACTTGTCTTGTACATTGTCTTTGTTTGGAAGCATTCCTGCAATATAATCGAAGGGTCAGTATGAATTTCACACGTCGTGTTGTATCAATCCAATTGGTAATATTTGTTAAAGTGATTTCCTTGTAGAAGTAAAAAATGAACACAAGACCATCTACCAAACTTGAAAATACTATGTATACCAATTGTTACGTTTCATTAAGACTTACCAATAGAACAAGTACAATGTTTAATATCGCTCTCATCGTCTACCACATTCCATGATGCATTAACCTGCACTCTCGAAGCGATCTCACCCGAATTATTTACAAAGACTACCGTTGCTGAAGCTTCAAGATCGGTGATAAGCGGAGAAGTATGGTCAATAATAATTGGTTCTGTTGATTGGAAAACAGATGTCAGGCCTGCATGATTCTCAGCAATAACTGTCGTATATACTTTCATCGCATGCACGAGGTGACCTTTAATAATCACACTCATTATATCAGCATGAATAGCAGTTAATAGCTGAATTTGAAACCCTCCAGGGGTTGTACCGGCACCAATTTGTACCTAAAGTAAAATTAAAAAAAACAACAACAACATAAAGAATAATATTTTTGTAAATGAAAAAAACAACACACAAAAACAACAACACTGTAAATGAAAAGTTACACAGTTATACTACATTTTAAAATGAAAATAAATAAATGAATCTAAGGGTTACAACATGTTTACATAAATATGTAAACTAATACATGCATACTATTTAAATAAAATGCTAGGTACTTATACTAATCCTAATTAATAAATATAATCCATCGTTATTACAATCATGATGAACATATTAAACAATATCAACTTATTTTAACTACATTGATTATGATTTCTATTCCATACCTTTTTCAGATCACTTTCTTTATCCTGAATCATAGCAGTAACAGCTACAGAATCATGTCTTATTTGCCGAACATGAAGAGCTTTTGACTTGTTTTCCATGAAAGACATACATTTTTGTAAATGAATTTGTTTTAAGTTGTTATTGAAATTATTATGATTTTCAACAATAATGGTAATGTTTTGGGTTCTATTTTCAATTGGCATGAAAGTATATGAAAATTCAGAAAATTGTTTATGATTCAGAACAGTTTGAATTCTGGTCATGAAACGATTGATTTGAAGAATAACTGAATCTACAAAAGCATTTTCAATAGATCCTTCTATTCTGTATATTGCATCTTTGTCTAATTGCGCAACAATTGTCTTTGTCCAAGTATCCTCCGAATTCTCTAATAATTCAATGGCAACAATGTTTTCAAATTGGATACAGTCGTAGCCTTTGGGTGGAGTAGGATCGATAATAACCCCTGGGGAAACAATAACATCACTTTCATGTTCCGCGGCATCAATGGCCTTGACCACTCCGTAATAAACGCTTCCTGGAATCAAGTCTACATCCTTGAATGTAACGCTCGTTTTGAGACCAATAAGTGTGAAATTCCTATACAAATGTGATGACTCCTGATTTTCCACAGCAACATAGTAACTTTTTATTCCTGAACAATGGTCCTGAAACCCATGCCACGAAAGTCCCAGAGAGGTAACGGATGATTGGTATGCAACGTTCCTATGCGTAATTGTATTAAAAACAACGCCATTTGTCGGTGGGGTCGTATCAACTATGAAACCGTCTGACGATAACGAAGTGTGAAGCCCTGCCGTGTTCACGGCTGTGACAGTAAAATAGTATTTAACGGCGTGCTCCAAAGTCAGATTTCCGATGGAAATATTAGTGTTCAATCCAATATTCTCTGATGCAAATACGTCATCGACTGAAACATATTTTTACAATATAAATCTCATTATATATAGATTGTTCAAATTCATAATCATTGCCTTTAACTAAATTGTTCAAATGGTAAATAATGCATTTAAATCTTATAAATATTAACTTGTTTCTATAGGTATGTACCGTTCGGTGAAGTTCCTAAAGCAACCAAGTAATGTTGTATATAACTCTTTTGCTCACTAAAGACTCCGGACCAACAAGCCGAAATCTCATCGGTCCAGTCTATGAAGTCAAGATCTGTTGCACAATCGTCAATTCCTTCAATGATATATCGTCCTCTACGCAAACTTGGTGATGTTTGATCAACCTTAATAGGCTTAGACGTAAAGATTGCGAATGCACTTGGTCCGTACCATGTTTTTACGTAAATGTCGTAGAGCTCGCCATGGACAAGCGATCTATTAATTGGCAGACAGTGAACGAATTCTTGTCGCAAACCTATATCAACCCAGGGGAACTCTTTTTGTAAATCGAAAACCCCTTCTCCATACGGTTGATTATGAATTCCAATACTCCACTCAAATCTATGAATGTCTGGATCCTTTCTCGAGTGTTCGATCTGCATCCAGTGACCGGCGAGACAAGCTGATGAGGCCGTTAAAGTTAAAGGCTGGAACTGAAGGCCTCCAAAAACTGCAAACTTTGTTAAGTCGCTATCAGTCGTGTTAAATGCATCAATCTCGACGCAGGACATATTTGTTTCAACTGCATTGCATGGTTTTCCAACTACAGCGCATGTACAGTCCTTGTTGCAAAAATGAACGTCACAAGAGTGCTTCTCGAGTTCGAGTATTCCCCGCTGATTTTCAATAATAACGGAAGATGGCATACTTGACAATGAAAATAGAGATACACGTGAAACCGAGCTGTTTAACCCTACACTATTTGCAGTCCAGACAGAAACAATTATAACATCGTTAGGGTTTAACGGTTCTGTAAGTGTGAAATTGCCATGTTGTTCGTCTGATGTGTTATCATGGTTTCGGATAAGGACACCACCGGACAGTTCCTGCTTGGTAAAATACCTTGAAACAGTAACATAATATCTATCTATACTAGATTCCTGATCGTAGAAACCATACCAAGTCAAGGAAAGAGTAGAGTGGAGTCCACTGGTATCTCTATAATTTTCCCAAAGCATTTGTGGTTTTAGTCCACCCTGGTGTGGGGGAGTTGAGTCGATGAGAATATCGTTTGTTCTCTCTGTTGAGCATAGCCCTGCCGCGTTACAACTAGTAATAACAACAAAATATGTGTCACCACTATGCAGCCAATTGTTTCCATCTAAGTTAATGATGTACTGTTTTTCGGATCCGAGATGTACTTTTTCAACAGGTGTGTGTCCTTCGTGATGTGTAAAGAGGGATAACTCGTGACTATATATCGGGCTTTCGTCGTCTAAAAAATCCCAAAACACTCTAATAATCGACTTTTCCCATTGAGAGGTTTTGTCCTTGATTGTGTTATAATCAAGCATTATTGAAGGCTTTATTTTGTTGTAAGGTGCTGTTATGTCCACGAGAATCGCATCGGATGCACTTGAAACGTTCATCCCGACTCCATTGAAGGCCCAAACAGTTGCAAAAATTGGCGTTTTTATGGGCAGAGATATATTCGACTTTATCATATAAGACTGAAGAAGGGCATTGAATGAAGGAACAATGTCACACATGTTTTTCTGACGTCCTAAACACACTTCAAAATGATCGATATCTGAATGAGGGTCCTCAAATCCAGCCCATTGTAATCTCAGTGACGTGCTGCAATACACATAAAACATTATTAGGAGATCGTTTAAAAGTATTCTTAATATTAGTGTTTAAATGTAATAGCATCTGGAATTGCATCGATACCGCTTATTTAAACTGTGTGTGGTTTAAACTAACTTTAACGGTAAATATCTGCTGTGTCGTACACTAGACCCGGCTTGTACACGACCAATGATTGGTGGTGAGTTGTCCAATATAATTCCATCTGACGATCTTTGTGTACAGAGTCCAGCTTTATTACAGCTTTCTACTGTTGTGTAATATTTCTCTCCTGGGATAAACGGACCATTCCAAATTATATCTGAAAACCAAATAAACGCACACAAAGAGGTCAATAACATGCGTACTCATTAATAACAAATAAATAATATTAACATAATACATATGAACCTATGAACACACATATACCTTGCTTCAGTCCAACGTTTATAAATGACTGAACGTCTGTAGCGTAGTGGTCTGTTCCAAGTCCTACATTGAAATAGTCTATGTGGCTTTCTATGTCTGAGAAATCTTTCCAGTGTGCATGGATCGTGTATATGTCTGATTGATAGTCAAGGTCAATCTGAAATTAAAAAAATCACCCATGTCTGCTGAAATGTACTATCATATACATATACGCTGGCTATTATAAAGTTATTGTGTAAATATGTACATGCTTCCAAAGTGTTTTGTAGTCCTTAGACATTCTTGACAACCTGTATTGATGTAGATCATGACATGATCAAATAAAGCAACATCATTTAAGGCAATACATTGTGTAAGTAGAACATCCCATTAAACCAACCTTGCTTTCCCAGTTTCCATCCAAAACGTGTCCTCCACAAGGTGGTGTTCTATCTAAAATAAATCGTTTTGACACGATTGTACTCGGAATATCTGCCCTGTTGATCGCCTGTAATAATTCAAATACAACGATTATATTGTTTTGTAAATTACATTGTTACAGATATCCCATATATCGTTCACACGTTTGATCTACTTATGACTTTTATATTTCTTTATTTTCCAAAAGCTGACAGCAGCTTACCTGCACACGAACGAAGTATTCATAGCCTTCTATGATATTTGAATCATGAAGATCAATGATGAAAGTATCTGAATAATACTTTGTCATAGATAATGCATCCACCGTGTTGTCGCTTGATCCGATTCCGACATTAAAATGACTTATTCCGCTGTGATCGTCATGAAAACCAACAAGACGTATACTTATTGTGTCACCGTTGTAATACGCATGTTGTTGATCAAAGTGTATTTTCCCTTCCTTTGGTGCTGATGTGTCCGTAACAAACTCCGTTGAAACAGCCACTGACGAAAGCCCGAAATGGTCAGATCCTGCAATACAGATAAATTCTTGTATTTGTTTTTATTCCTTATGTTACCCAAATGATTATGAAATATTAAAACGGTTTTGACGTTATTCAATTGTTACCTTATGTCTTACTTTCTTAGGTAAGTCGTATTCGCTCAATACATAGTTGCAATAGCTATCATGATAGTCATTGTATTTGTTGTTATATTTCCTAGTTCATAGTAACATGGTTATGTTTGCGTTGTTATATTATGATATAGTTTGAATTTGATGTTAAAATCTTACCGTTTACAGTAAAGTACACAGAAGTGCCATCAGCGATGCCAATTAAAGATAACACGGCAGTCGTTTCTTGTCCCGTGTTACGGAACGATATAATATCGTCTCTGGTGGGACTGGAGCCTGAACAAAACATTAAAGGTTTATATTTTAAAAAAAGATTTTAATCCATAATGACATGAAGACTTAACACCAAGTCACCGTAATATTAATGATTCGAAATTAAATTATATCAAGTACTAATAATATAAAGTGAATGGAAATTTAATGCATACATTGAATATAACCTTTGATATTCTTGTAAGATAGATCATTTAACGATCTATTTTTTTGTATCAATATACGCGAGAAGTGTACACACCAACACCGATTACGTAATGTTGTATGTTTTCTGGATATCCAAGAAGAGTAGCGCCTCTTTCTTTAAGAAACGGATCCCACGTTATAACAACATGTTCGATGTCAGTTAAATACCCATTTACGTTTTGAATATGAATATTCCCAGGGATGGGAGCAGTGTCGTCTAAAATAAATCCGTCACTGCAAGACTGAATTTCGTCCAGTAATTCAGTGAACAATTCCCTTTCAACTACTGTCTTATTCGAGAAAGCACACACATAGAATGTAGCGGCAACGAACACATCGGCTTCTTCGAAAACAACAAAACCATCCGTTGTGATTTTTTCTTTTAAACACGATACATCTGTGTAGCAATCATGGGGTACATGCCGTGATGTCATCAAATACCAAGATACATAACGCTCATTTGCGTGCATAACTGCTGCGGCTGGCCTTAACTTACTAGTACCAAAGTCTAGTTCGTTGTCATGCAAGAACGTATACATGTCGCCAGCATCCGAACTATGAATTATCTAATGAAGATAAAGGAAATTATTCCAATACAAGTATGAACATAACTGAATTATCCGTAATTAATTAAAAAGACATTAAATTCTTAAAGGTGTTTCAGATAAAATGGCTTTACCGATTGAAGTTGCATCCAAGAATCCAATCCAGTATCAAAGTCGTAAACAACAGTTGCATCATATGTTCCAAAGTCTAATTTTGTTAGCTTTTTGCACCGTCTAATTGATTGTCCGCTGACGGAGTATGCATTTATACAAGCATATGAGGAAATATGTCCATGGACGGGCAGTACAACACAGTCTTCAACCTTAGATAGAAAAAAACAAGCATAATATGTAATCAAGGTCATGTTTATGTAGTTTGTGCTAGAAATGTTTGACCATTGACACTAGTGTCTAAGATATACAACTGTTTATGAATATAACTCAACCATTTTACCGTTATTTCGCTGGAGTCATTAGTAATGGATTTCCACGTGAGAAGAGGTTTCCGACCATCTGCGTCCCGAGCTAAAGTCCATTGATAATAAACCATAACAATATCCTTGTCCTCAATTGACCAATGTAATCTGACACGGACACACGAATCTTCAAGCAAAATAGATGCTTTGGTTATCTGCAAAACTGGATCAAGCCTTTCAAAAGAGAACTCATTCGATTGTACCGGATTTATGCAATCCTGTTTTGAACAGACCTGTACTTCAGCAACATATTTCTTGTTGGCTAGAAAGTTTAAAATTTCTATAATGGTAAAGTTGTTACCGGTACTCGGTTGAAAAGGTACAACTAACGTTTTGTTCTGTCCTACGATTAAATTATTTTCGCTGACCCCAACCCTGTATTCCAGTTCCATGTTTTTATAAAGAGAAACAAGATGTTTATCAACAAACTTCCAACTAACGATCAGTCGTTTAGACTGAAGAACAACGTTCTGAACTGGGCATTCAATTAGTTGAAATCCTAAAACGTCACCAAGCATGGTTGAATCTTCAACTTTTATAACCAAAACCGGTCTGTTCACAAATGGTCTAATGAAGGTGTCCTTGCCCTCTGTTGAAACAATTCCGTCGTCTGATGTTACAAGAGTTTTGAACGGAGTGTTGAAGATATAACGTTGGCCAACGTGTAGCTGTTCTTTAATTGTCACACGCGCTGAGTTGTTTGTTAAGCTAACATCGTAAGTATTTGATACTTGATTCGAGCAGTCATGCCCAATCCTGACGGACAGTGAATGCGTTATTTCGTCTTTGTCTAAAACCATTATGCCATCAGAAAAAGAAACCGAAACTCCTCCGGTGTCGGATGATCTTAACAAGAAAACATATTTGATATTTGGTCTGATATCAACTGAGTGTATGCAATACGAGTTGCTGTTGCTTATGAGTTGGTAATTTACTACGTCATCAGTAGCATTTGAGAGTCCTACTCCTACTTCCAATGCTAAATTCTCATGGTGTAAGAAAACTTTCCAACTTGCACAAAGCACTTCTTTCGTAAAATGAGCGTCAACGTCCACAATACTATTATTCACTGAGGGATCTATATCAGATATAACAGTTTGTCCGGGAGGATATCTTAATGGGAGCTGAAAGGGTTGACTTTCTAGAGATAAATAATGACCAGCATTGTTGTACACATGCATGTTAATGTAAAACTCGAGGAAATTGTCCGTATCTTGTAACTGTAAACGGCGTAGGGGATATCTAAAGCATCCACCAGAGTACGAATGGCACAGGGACGATGTATCTAGACGCCATTCCAGATACGGTGTTACAGCAATACCATTTTGTGCTGAAAGGAAGCAAGATAACTACGATTATCAAATACAATTGAGGTCAAATACGATGCTGATTTACACACAGGTAATTATATGTTCTATGTCTTTGGCGTTTACCTTGTGCCATTAAATCGGGTTTATATTTAAAAATTTTGCTACTGAGCTTGTTTCTGTAGTTTTTCACAAGAATTAAGGAAAAAAGTTTACCTACCAATCTGGAAAAATATTTGATCGATTTGTGCAGTTTGCTCGTCGTCATAGAATGTGTTGCTATCCCATCCAAATACAATGTGCTCAGATTCAACAATAACTTGGGGAAGGGTTCTATTCAAAGGCGGTGTTTGATCAATGAGTACAGGGCCTATTGTTGAGATTCTCTCCAAACCAGCTTTATTGATTACTTTCACGAAAATGAAGAATAATTCGTCAGAGCCTATGCCTTCATGTTTTCGTCTGAAATAGGTTTTCTTTTGTGTAGACTGATACGCTACAATGGACGGACTCTCTATTTCAGTAGGACTAAGTCCTAATCCAACAAAGAAATCTTGAATTTGACTTCCGTCTTCCTCAATATCCCAAGTGATAAAGATGTTATCATTGGGAAGATAGATAATTGTATCGTTTGTGTACAATGGTAAGTGCTCGCAAAGAAACGACGACATATCTTCATCCTTTCCTTTTATATCATGTGTCTGATATATTTCGGTTACTATGTGCGATTCAACATTAGGAGCACAAATACTACGGCAAACGGAAGTATTATAAAGCTTTGCTCTTTGCATGTTTGTCTGCATTAAATATACTTCGCCATGCAAACAGAGTAGGCTTTCTGATAATTGGCCATGCTGTACCGTCATATTTCTAAATTCTGGCGGTGAAAGATCACGCGTAAGGCCATCTGAACACGCAGGCTTCGAAGGTTCCATGGCATTATTTAGTGCAATAACAGTCACAAATCGCTTTCCAGTAAAAGTCGTTGGGATTCGTATTGATTTTTCAGAGAAAGGAAGCTCCCTAAAAATCGATATACTTGGTACTTCTGTAAAGTTGTACAAATCTTGTGTACTGAGACATCGGTCGGACAAACCGACCCTGTACAGTTTGATGCTGCTTTCGTGGTCTATAAAACCATGCCAGTGCACGAGAATGGAATCATCACTTGTGTAGTCAATGTCAGGGGAATCTTCTGGACCTGATGAGAATAAGCAAATAGTATTACCATGAAAAAACTATATAGACATACTTTGCATGTTTTGATTTGATTTTTGAATACAAACACTGTATTTAATATAAAAAGTGTGTAATTTACTTACCTTCATAAACAACACCTTCTGAAGGCGGCGAATCATCAACAAGCACGTCAATGTGTTCCCTTGTTGAAAGCCCAGCCATGTTTGTTACTTTTATGGTAAAAGAGTAGTTTCTGTTATGATTGCCAATGTGCATATGCTTGACATTTAGTTTGTTAAGTGGTATTGTGTAGTTAAAGAATGCACAGTTACCAACATCCGGGCAGTAACACAATGCGTTTGAGCATGAATCCTGAAATCAGAGAAACAGTGCGTTCAAATACATTTTTGTTATTCGCAAATCATCACACAAATAATTTGTTATTTGTATTGATAATAGCGAGACATATACATACATTTATGGTCGTAACAGCAAGGTGCTCACTAAGTAGCTCGGTCATTGTATCGGCTATTCCAAATGTCCAATGTATTTTAGATAAACCACTATGTGGATCAAATGCATCAAACGTCATTTGCATCTTGGAGAGGTCCGTGCTGTTATGTACATAAAGCATTTCATATCCATCTTTCTTAAGCCAAATGTTGTTGATGAGTGGTACTGAGCGATCAATAAATACAGTTCGATTATCGCTAAGTGTATTTCCAGCTATATCAATGGCCTTTATGTTCAGTGTGTATGTTTCTCCGTCTTTAACATTCAAATCCATGCAAAATGATTGATTCGAGAAGGAGGGGACAGGTTTCTCTACAGTGAATGGATCATGATTCATGCTCCACGAAACATCGTATGCAATGATACCGTATACATTTGATGTCCCGGAGACAGGTATTTCTCCAGTTGTTTGCTCATAAGATCCTGTTATGAGCCCATGCGGGTCGGCCTCAATAGGATTTAGAAGTACATTTTTTATGTAGAAATCGTTGTAAAAATAATCTTTCCAGCTAATGCATACATCGTTGTGATGGGTTTGCCATGTGTAATTTGTAGCAGGTGAGGATGATGTAAATACGAACGGTTTTTCAGTCCAGATTTGAATGGACGACGTGTTATCATAGAGAACAAAGCGGCGACACTGTCGTACATTGTCTGCAACATCCTTTACTTCGAGAGTCAAACAATAGAGCCTTGGTGCGTTTGAAGTAAGATTGAGATCCATGCTTGTGACTGTGTGGTTAACCTTTGTATTGAGAACGTTGGTTGTGTAATCTACCTTCAGCATCCCTTCAGAGGGCAAAACTTCATTTACTCGTATTTCGTAGCTCTCGATGGATGAAGCGGTGTGTGAGGCTCCTCCTGGAGGGACAGGGTCCACCCAGCCGTTAAACTTAACATTGTGAATGGAAGAACGTGTTATCCTTTTATTAAGTTGCAAAGGCTGATAAGTGCACGTCGAATGTTTTAAACAGTGTTCAGGTGGCTGATTGTCAAAACGATAGCAAACATTTCGTTGTTCCGTAGTTTTGTGGTAAGGCTTAGCGTTGAGAACAGTATGGGGTGTCGTTCTAGTATCCTTTGCTTTTAAATATCCGCCACCTTTGGCTTCGAATTCCAAACATAAGCTGTTTTTAATTTACAATAGTAATAATTGTTATTATTATTATTATTATTATTATCTTAGAAATTCTTTCAATACAGATCATTTGAAAGTGAAAGTGAGTTATAATGAATAGTTTACATACGCCTCGCCATCTTTCAGTGCGTAGGTGCTTGCAGTAACAGTAAAATTGCCTGAATCTTGATGCGTACTAGTAACAGACTGACTCGAATCTATGTCAGCAAGTTTCTTTTCTGTTGATAACTTAACGAATGCTCCTATGTGAATTATATAAAAAATGTGTAATAACACAGCCGTAGTTGAAATATAACCAAATAATAATGATATAAACGACATACGTGTAAATATTACGTGTTTGATTTATTCCTTGCGAAGCCCGAATGTGATCAAGTAAGGGTGTGAATACATTTGTGTAATCGAAATTAATTCTGGAACTAAACAATTTTGAAAACATACCTGACACAGATTGGTGTTTGATATATATTGTTGTGTCCGTTATACCAAAGTTCTGTTCAACAATAAAGGACGGACGCGAAGAGCTGGAAATATTAATTGAATAGTCCGTGTCCAAATCAAATTGCATTACAGACGGTTGATAGTTGCCATACATATCTTGTAGAAACTGACACGCGGAAGAAGAGGTCGATGACATTGCTCTCTTCATTTCGCCGTTTGGACCGATAGCAACGGTGTCGCAAGTTGAAATCGATGGTGCCTTAGTTGGTTGACATGATGTTTCTCCAGCTGTTGAAGTCTTCCTAAACTCCGTTGCGCATGTGCAATCCTTTGTAAGACCATGTCCGCTGCAGCTTCCAGGCCAACAATAGTGGTTGTTCCAGGAACACATTCCTAAATTATAGATTTTTATTTTACTGAAGCAAATATGTTATAATTATCTATGCAGAAAAACTATGTACAATAACACATGGTTGCGATAGACACATCATGTTCGTAGTTAGGAAAATATTATTATCAAACATTGTTTAAATTTCAATATCATGATGTATTGTTTTTAAAGTATATCTCCTTACTCTGACACTCCTTATCACTGTTGTAACGCTTGAAGAAGACATTGTCATCGTTACACTCTTTGCAGTAGACAGTGTAGTATGATGTGCAACTTCGGCGTTTACACTCGCTTATTGCAGGACAATCTGAACAATAGACACATTTATGATATAAATAAAATTATAAGCATATCTCAATGAATTTAAGTAATACAATGGTCAACTACATTTGTCGCATTAAGGATTACTCAGAGGGATTTTTCTTTCTTTGTTTAGTCAAATATCTTCACATTTGAACAGTAGTATTGTAGATGAACACGCTCTTGTTCACTAATAGATTGTTCACAATAAAACATTAGTATCGATTATTTTCTTTACCCAACGTTTAACCAAAATGTACTTTCTTAAAAATCAGGGTGATTAATAGTTCATTGTCGTTAATTAAACTTTAAACACTATTGATTGCCAAATGTAAAATCCCATAGAGGCTTGGCGGGTTACCGGCTACGCAGCGTGTCCGAGGGTCGGACTTTTCTATCCGGATCAGACACACATGATTGATATATTTTCTAGCATATATTAAACTATATTTAATTGTGAATAAAAGACATAGATAAACGAGAAGTAATTTGTACTCACTGCGTAAGTCAGGATGTTCTTCAATATAGCGTCTTTAATGGGTTATTGTTTTGTTTTAAAGCTGTATTTTTGTAAAGATAATGTTTATGGAGATCATCTATTGAAGTATCATACTTACATTAAGTGTTTAATAAAACGATTAAAAGTATTGCGTCACAGCGCGTGACTCATGAAGAATGGTTGTGCAAGATAGAGTTTTTCAGCACGGCTGAATTCACCGGAAATGTTTATCCGGTACGCTAGAAAATATATTTATACTCTTGTTTAATGTTAACTATATCATTTACCTGTTTGACAACAAGACCCATAGAAGGCGTCTGTACAATAACAACGTGAGCTGAATATACCCCCATTATAGCATATTCCATTCAGGGTTTCCGCCAGGAAATTCATAAGGCATGTCGGGAGGGGAGGGTTTGGGAGGGGTGTCCCCGCCCGACGCCGATTTGTTTTTATTCTCGTAATCAAAATGGTGCAATTTCCTGCATTATAAACAAGTTTACAGTTATGTTCCTATGATTTAGAATTACCAACTCAAGTCCGATTTACATTAGAAATATTTGCGAAAAGGTTTAATTGTTTCTCTTCATTTATTATTGGTATTTCTCAAGTATTCCGACAATACAATATCGACGGTATTGATCGACTCATGTTTCGTTTAGAGCGGGTATTATTTATATTGACACCTTTGACGTCACAGAAAAATGTGTAAAACACGCTGTCAAAAGTACCCGGAGCAAAGCAGGGTGTATTTAAAGCTGCAACAGCTAATAATTTTAAAGCCGGGTAGGCTAAATAATAATTAAAAGGAATGTTATGTGTATTTTCAGAAAATTATTTATATTTTTTCTAAATAAATTAAAAGAACGATAAAATAATCAAAGTTTAATAATAAGCACCACAAAATATAACTTTACACAAAACTAAAGACGGGAACGCGACTCAATAACATACAACGACATAGCATAATCCTTGTTAACACAGATATCGTAACACGGTTCTCAATTACAATTTAATAATTGGTAAACAAAAGGACAATTAACAAACGGACTCGGGATCAATAAACAAAATAAAACGACACAAAATTTATGTTACCGAAATCAATTATCACTTATTGTTTACTTTGCATTCATAGGTGATTATAGGGATGAAGGTCGCAATTACGACAGTGGTGTTTTTCACACATTCCCATTTTGATAATGAATAGGAGTTTGGTTAATTGCACTGTAAATCCTCACCGACACGCATTCATGCTATTGTCGATCCTGAATGGCATCTGTTAGTGCGCATGCGTAAACATGGTGGTCGCAAATTTTAAAATCTGCTAAAAAATTGCTTTTTTTTAGTTTTCTATTGGATATATTTCAATAATCCCCCTGATTTTGATCTGGATATACGGTGTTATATTGTGTCTTAAATTGGACGTACTCCCTTTGTGATTACGGATGACCAAGTCATCTAAAAAGAGGAAACAGGAGAACAGGAGCCCGCCTGTGGAGGATTACGACGCGAAACGTAAAATGGCGACAGGTCAGGGAAATCAACAAAATTCGTCAGTATTGCATTTGTCACCAAATCAGTCAAACCAAACGTTCACTTATTCAACTCCATATAACCAAATGACTCAAATGACTCCTGTTGCCCAGATGTATTCTCAGCACCCCCCCATATTATATGAATGTACCCACGGGGGCATCGCCAGTATTGTCACAGAATTTGAACTCGGACTCTTGTACACAAAAGATCATGGACACAAAAATAGTAGGCGAGTTACACAATTTAAAGATTAGTGTTCAAGGTATTAATGACCGTTTGACCAACATGGAGTGCAAAATCGCGGACATCGAGAAAAGCAATCAATTTGTGAGCGATCAATACGATGAAATATGCACTACAACATTAGAAAACTCAAATAAAATAGATGTGTTGAAAACGGAGTTAAAAAGTGTAATATTTGAAAACCAGAAACTGAGAGAGCATGTGGATTTAACCAATGAAACTGTGATTGATCTTAAATGCCGATCTATGCGAGATAATTGCTTAATCTGGGGGATACCTGAGGGTCCTGGAGACTCAATCTACCAGCAGCCTGTCCAACATGACGTAATTTCCGGGGACAACGCAGGCGGAAATGCATCAGGTCAACCATCGCAATTCATCGGGGGCAGCAACAAATTCGGGGAAAACTGTGAGGCAAAGGTGTATGACTTTTGTAAATCTATTTTACACATGAAGCAAGTGGAAACGTCCGTCCATATTGACAGAGCTTACCGTGTCGGTAACTTTTCATTTGGCAAAACTCGCCCAATTGTAGCGAAGTTTTCGGACACTAACTCCAAGATGTTAGTTAAGGATGCACTAAAGAGGGTTAAACTTACAAACAGGGGCCCTAATGTCAGCGATCAATATCCGCCGGAAGTAAACGAGCGTCGACGCCACCTGTTCCCGGCACTTCGGAAAGCTAGAGATGAGGGGTAAAAAGCTACGCTAGTCAGAGACAAATTGTACATTAACAATATACTCTTAACTGCAATTATCGGGGATCTGAACTGCAGAACAGGCGTACGGTCGGATGTTTTATCGAATACACATGAGTTTGACAAATTTATTAATTCTATTGATAGAAATGACACTAATATATTGCCTAATTTACCAGCTAGATGTTCTATGGATAAAACTATTAATACACACGGAAATAAACTTTTGGATTTATGTTTAAGCTGTGATGTGAAAATTGTAAATGGCCGAATAGGGAAACGTTTTTCAAGACATGTAGCTGTTGAACTTGTACTCTCAGTTGACATAAAACGTAAAATATACTGTCGTGGAATCGTGACAATATAGAATGTTATAAAAATGCAATAGTTTCAAATTCCATTGAATTTTGTAATATTATAGACAATATTGTTGAAAATAATTGCAATATTGATTCAGGAATCGATGATTTCGCTAAGTTATTATATGATAAAGCTTTTAAAGCTTGTGGTAGAACCTTAAACGTTGAACATAAAGAACCTAAGCGTAAATTTAAAAATCCATGGTTTAATCAGGAATGTGAAAAGTCTAGACGGGAATTTCGTTTGGCTAATAGAAATTTTTGAAATTTCAAATGTGATGATAACTGTAGAATCTTACTGTTAAAGCGGAAACACTATAGATATGTAACACGCAAATCAAAGAACATTTATAATGCTAATAGGAAAGATGTTTTACATAATTTAGCTAAATCACAGCCGCAGAAATTCTGGTCAGAAATTAAAAAACTTCGCAGTAGCAAATCAGGCATTTCAAAGTTGTCAAAAGACGATTTTTTTTACCATTTTAAGAATTTGTTTTGTGATAGCACGATGTTCAGCAATGTTGAAGTTGAAAGATCTATTTTAGATAGTAATGATGTTGTTAATGTTGAGCAATTAGACAAAGAGTTTGATATTGAAGAAGTAGGTAAAGTTATTGCAATTCTTAAGCGAGGTAAAAGTAGTGGTACAGACAAGTTAACTGCGGAAATGTTTATCGAATGTAAAGACATATTTGCTCCGATGTTAAGCAAATTATTTAATTATATGTATTTCAACTCTCTGTATCCGACTAGCTGGACAAAAGGTATTATTGTCCCTGTACCTAAGAAAGGTAATCTAAACGATGTAAACAACTACAGAGGCATTACCCTCACAAGTATTTTTTCGAAATTATATTCAATTATTCTAGATAATAGGCTGCGGCTGTGGGCGGACAATAATAACTTACTGTCAGACTATCAATATGGCTTTAGAAGTAAACGAAGTACTTCTGATTGCATATTTGTTTTATGGTCTATTATTAACAAAGTAATTAACAATGATAAACGAAAGTTGTATTGTGCATTTGTTGATTTCCGTAAGGCGTTTGATGTTGTTTATCGGAATGGTATTTGGCTTAAGCTTATTCGCTACGGGGTTTCTAGAAGGATGGTATCAATGCTTAGGAAAATATATGATGTCGTTGCTTCATGTGTCAGAGTAAATTCAGAGTATACGAATTTCTTTGAAAGTCATATGGGTGTAAAACAAGGGGAACCACTCTCTCCACTTTTATTTCTGTTTTTCATTAACGATATGCAACATCATTTGGATAGCGATGACGTAGATGCTGTTACTATTGATGATATTCGTATATTTATGTTGTTATTTGCAGATGATACTGTGTTATTTTCATATTCTGCCGATAGTCTGCAAACATTGTTAAATAATCTGTATAATTATTGTAAGACATGGGGTATATCTGTCAATATTGAGAAAACTTGTGTTATGGTATGTAAAAAAGGCAACCATTTAGAAAACGTAGATTTATATTACGACGGCAAGAAATTAAATGTCGTTGATAAATTTGCTTATCTTGGAGTAACGCTTTCTCGCAACGGTACTTTTTTGCAGGCTCAAAAGCATTTATCTCAACAAGCCTTAAAAGCACTTTTTTCTCTTTCTAAATTATTTGAGCTTGTTGTGCTTGATATAAGAACAGAACAGAACTTTTATTAGGCATAAACATTAACATGTTCGTAGCCAAATGCATATATATACATTCACGGCGGTAATATAAAACAGTATTGACATTAATGTTGTATGAGAAGAGCATAAATTCAAGAACAAATATAAATATAGCTATTCAAATACTAATAAGCAATAATTAAATTAAATTAAAGCACTTTTGCGCTTTTCAGTGGCAATATAAACAAATTTAGCAAGTTTCCTTAATAATGCTGCATTTTCAGAACTTAACAAATTACATAGTTTTTTCTTGGTTGGCCAATGACAATAATATCGTGGTAAGCACATTTGTCTACTATCTTTATAAAATGGACATACAAGAATAAAATGATATTCATCTTCAATCATATTCATATTGCAAAATATGCATTTTCTATCATGTCTTGGTATATTTTTGGGATATCTGCCTTCTTCTATAGCTAACTTGTGTGCTGAACATCGCACTCTACTTAGAGATACTCTATGGTTAACATTAGTGATACTATCGAGATATTTTTCATAACAAAATCTTGTTTTTATATCTTTATAAGTACAAAGTTTGGACGAATCATTTAAAGTCGCATACCATTTCTGCATGTGCTGATCATATAATCTTTCAATAACTTTTGACAACTGTAATTTAGTGACTGACATATTATCCCATAGTTAGTTAAATCCTAAATCATTTAACAATTTTTTAACATCAGAATACCATGAGCTGCTTATATTTAGTGAACTACAATATTTAAAACATCTAGACAACAGTTTATCATTTGAATTTACAAGCTTATACCAATTTGCAATATCCTCTCTTGGCGTATAACATATAATGGCACTTTGCCAAGTTCACCATAAACAGTAGCATTAATTGTTTGACATCTAACATTTAGTAATTGTTTTAAAAATTTCAAATAAACCCTTTCTATATCGGGAGCAGAATGAAATCCCCATATTTCACAACCATGTGTTAATATTGGTAAAACAATTAAATCAAATAATTTAAGTTTTTCATGTACATTTAAGGGTATCTTTTCAAACAATGAATTTAACGAAAACATTGCACGTAGTGCTTGTTCAGATAAAGCTTTCTGGGCCACTGAAAATTTTCCATTGGATGATAACATTACTCCCAAATAGCAAAATTTATTAACAATATCCAGTTTAACTTTGTTATAAAATAGACTGACATTTTCTTTCCGTGTCCCTTTCTTGCATATCATAGCAACAGTTTTGTTAGTATTTACAGTGATATTCCATTTTAAACAATGTGTCAATGCCTGTAAAAAGGGGTACAAAGGTGCAAAAATGACATTTGCTCTTTTTGGTAGTTATTTATAGAGTACATCATTAGAAACAATTTGGCGAAAATTTGAGGTCAAAATCTTAAGTACTTTTGTTGTTATGACGATTGAAAGAAGCACAGGAGTCGATCAATTTATCGATGAAAGTGTCAAAAAGTGGCATATTTTTTAGATAAAGAAATGAAACAACACATGTTTTTTTAATGTCTTTATATAATTTGTAGTCATATATCTTACACAAAATAACATATTATTGAACTAGTGACAAAATTCTTGTAAAATTATGATTGAAGTTTTAAATGGCAATCAAAATGTTACCATGACAACCACAATACGATGCAATTGAATATTAAAGATGCACTCTTACTCCCAAAAAAGATTTAAAGCAATAAATAATATTGTTTTTTTATATTCCAAAAAAAGATATAAGTGTCGAAAACAATGGTTCTTATGAAGGATACTGAGTTTAATTTGAAAGAAATGAGCATAAAACACGGTATTCCTACCTTATAAGACTATAGAAGACCACGGTAAATCTTTTAGCATTCACCAATCATTTAATATTTTTGCGGTTTCTGCTATTTAATACACGGTTACAACCTTGTTATCAGTAAATAATATTTTCCATAAATGCATTATTTGGTAAGTAGTTAAATGTATATCAGTCAAAATTTATGTTTGTTATACATGTGTATGTATTGATTTTGAATAAGAGTGTCACTTTAAAGGTAAAAGGGATCACACACGCCGCTCTTAAAAAGTACTCAAATAACCTAAGCATTGGCAGACACTTTACAAATATATTTAAAAAAAAATATTCAAAATGTTTAAGACTTTGTTGCTACGGTGATTTAAGTCCAAGGGGGGTCAGTGTACAAAACATATTCTATTATCGAAATATGAAGAAAATGTACATCCATAAATAGGTATTTTCATGTATCTATGCATTTTGTAGCTATGCTTATTATACACATTATAATTTCACTAATGGACAATCCTGTAATAAAAAACAATAAATGTAACAAATATACACAGAATCATTGCCATGGCAACAAAAATACAAAGTAGTGTATTTATTGTGTCTGTACATGTGTTTGAATCATTATTTCTTAAAATATTATAAGTTTACATAATGCAATATTGTATTTATATGTATAAAACATATTACTACACTAAGAAACAAGTTGTAACCATGGCAACCACAAGTATCAATTTTCAATACATTACATGTACAAATCAATTCTAGAAGAAAACTTAATGACAATAAAAATTGATGATATTAGCATAAAAAAATATCACTGCATCATTTGTTAATTGTCAATGTTACTGTAATTTGATGAAAAAAGGATATTAGGGTTCTAGCAAGAGTTATGGAAGGTTTCTGCCCCCTGTTCTTTTTTGGAAGCACCCGTCATGAAGAGTAAGATTGGCAACCTCCTGCCTTAGAATTAAAAGCTTAAGACAGTCAAATATTGATTTTGTTTTGATAACAACTTTATATTCATAAGATTATAAATACACACAGGCTTTAAATATTTGGCACTTGAAACCTATTAGTACTTCAATTAAGCATTATACAATATTCCTAACATTTTCTGTAACATTCAAAATGTTAAAATTCTTCACAGCTAAATGAAGGGTGTCCTATTGACACATGGAAACCTGTATCTTTTCTGTGGCTCCCTGTCTTTCTTTAACCTGGCTAAACCTCTAAGAGGTTTGTTTATATAGTAGCAGTAAATGTCAGCTTCTAATTCCTACAGATTTCTTGTACTGAGAAATAATGTTATTACTTATTTCTGAATGTCAAACACTAGTCCAAACAAACAACTCTAAAAAGTTAATTAACAGGTTGTACAGTTTAATGCTTTGGTTGAGACTGTCTAGGGCGCACTGTCTTTATCAATGTCAAATCTGCTGTATTCTCTGATCTTGTCATGTTAATACCACTGCCATTCAAGATCCATCCCCTTGATGCAGATTTTGGAAAGGAGTTCAGGGTACACAACTGCTCTGGTTTTCATCAAGGTAAACTACACCCTCACCGATGCAGCAAACCTGCACTGCACAAAGCCAGGCATGTTTGCTGAAAGTATGGATTGATAGAAATTATGTCTAGTTCAGTCATATTTTGACATCACAAAAAAACACACCAAAAAACAAGCTTATATAGAGATCAAGATATCATGCCAGTGTTTTGACAATGGGAGGAGTTACTTGGCTAGTTAAAACAGTGTTTATTTTTGTTTAACATTGTTGAAAATTTAAAATGTAATATAAAAATAACATACTTATGAAATTTCACATATACATTCTTCCTCTGGCAACAGGTATGCAAAGATGTATTTTATCAATTTCAACAGTTATTGAGTTATGGTCAAGGTTAATTTGTTTACATGTAATTGACAACAATTAAAAGGCTAACGCTGAGATGAATACTCTTAAAATCTAGTGCTCAATTCTGTTAGGTTAGTATTTTCAAAATTAAAGCATTTTACTTTAGGGCTTAATGTGAAAAATTTATTATCTACCTGCTAAGACAAAGTGCCAATTTCGGCTTTTCTTCTCCAAGCCATGGTACTTGAAGTAGTGATCATCATGCTCACAACAGTGCCTGCTCCCTTTTAATTCAGTCTCATCGAAGAAATAAACTGCTTGTTGTCCTGCAACATTTGAAACACATCTTTATTTTATACGTGCTATTTTTGTTTATCTAAAATATTGCATGATTTCAAAATAAAATACGGAAACCAGTTAATTATTCGGTATTACACAATATGTCTTCTGATTACGTATAACAAGGTTGTCATGTGTGCAACCAAAAATCTTCTCCTTGCTTGGAAAAAGCTGTCAATTAACAACCGTTTATTAATTTGTGAACTTAAGTTATAAATAACTAAAATATACCCGAGTGCTCTGCACATACTCCAAACTACGATGACACTGCATTTCCATCAAGTTTTGAACAATATTGGACCAATCGGTTGGGCATGATTGGGGAAGAAGACTGGCAGGCAATGTCCCAACTGTAATGGAGGGGGCCGGGCAGGTAACATGGAAACTGTCCTGAAATAAGATAGCAATATGATGTTATGTAGTGCAGTGTGAGCTCTTGTCAATTCATTATTGTTGTTATCAAAACTCATAAACAGATTTCAATTATCTACAATGTTATCGTGGACAGATTGAGTTTGTCTAGTAAATGAAGGTCATTCATAAGTTACACAAATCCTTATTAAAATGTCATCAGTGTCATTGACATGTACATCGGGAACACTTTACTCCCATGACTACAAAAACATAGGAATCGGTATGATGAGAAATTTATATAAGTATACAAGTTCATTCATTATTATGGACAATGTGGTATGGAAATTAAATAAAACCGCCAGTTCAAGCCATTTGTTTACTTCCGGGTGTATGACAATTGACGAATATTTTCGCATTTTTCTATATCATTTTAACATAATAAAATTTAATATTAAATTTATACAACTGCAATGATATTTACCTGTCAAAACTCGACAGAAGCATCCTCGAAAAGCAGCAAATGAAGACAAAAACGTAAATGTTTGAAAATTTCTTGTTTGTCAATTACTAACCGGAAATTACGTATATGCATAAGGGAGATAACCTTGTTGTTATTATACTCGTCGCTATCGGTAACATCGTTGTCGGAGAATATGTATATTTTATGGATGCAATTTTAACAATTGTTGTACGTGAAAATTTAGAAATCTAACAAAGAAATGGTGACTTATACCAATTAAAGTCAGTGAAATAAATCAACAAAACTTTAAACACGTTTTTCTCGAAATTGAAATTGCCGACTTTGTACCCCTTTCTACAGGGGTCGTCACCAATAATCATGTAATTTATTTAATAACAATTGAAGGCCTTCCACAGATTTAGAGAACAAAACAGTATCATCAGCAAAAAGAAGCATAAATATCTGTAATTCTTCTAAATTTACAAAGTCATCTCTAACACTTTTTAACTGTGACTCCATATCATTAATGAACATAATAAATAGCAATGGGGATACTGTTTCCCCTTGTTTCACACCCATATAACTTTCAAACGAATCTGACAACTTTCCGTTCACTCTAACACAAATTTTAACGGACTCATACTTAGATTATAACATATTTACATATTTTGACGAATTTTTTTGTTGAAATAAGAGCTTGAACCAAATACCATTTCTATACACCATATCAAAAGCTTTTTTAAAGTCAACAAATGCACAATAAAGCTTACCCTTGTCACGTTCTATTATCTTGTTAATTATATTTTGTAATACAAATATGCAATCTACAGTACTACGTTTATTCCTAAACCCGAATTGCAAATCGGACAAAGAATTATTATTTTCCACAAAAGACCGAGTCCAACAACAATGAAAATATTTTAGAAAACACACTTGTCAACATAATTCCTCTGTAGTTATCAACATTATTTAAGTCCCCCTTTTTTGGCACTGGAATAATAATTCCGTTAGTCCATGATATAGGGTAAACACCTTTAGTGTAAATATAATTAAACAGTTTACATAACAATGGAGCTAAAGAATCTTTACTATCTATAAATAATTCAGGAATGAGCATATCTTCTCCAGGACTCTTTTGACGTTTCAATCTATTTATAGCTTTTATAACTTCACTTTCACTTAAATCACAATCCAACGTATTAACAATGTTGTCATATACGATATTATCGTTTAAGACAGTTTCTATATACTCGTCTTTATACACTTCATCGCTCGAAAAAAGTTGATTAAAATGTAAATAAAAATCTTCAGCAGACACAGAATGCTTATTAACAGTTTTCTTTTTGATTTTCTTAATTTCCTTCCAAAACTGCTTTGGATTTTGCTTAGACAAATCATGTAATTGTGATTTTTTTCTTAAATTAAATTTCTGTTTCGATACTCGTTTAACTCGCCTATTACAACGTCTTTTGTTTATAACAACAGCTGACAAATGAGGTGACCTATTTAACCTATACATTTTATTCGCTTTATTGAATTCACGCCGAGCTGTATCGCAATCATTGTTAAACCACGGGTTTTTACAATTTCTCCGATTATCATGACTATATGTTTGTTTTTGTAAACCAAACACTGCATGTGCACATTTATACAGGGTGTTTCCAAAAGTAATTATACCATTGTCAATAGTATCATTAGAACATAATACATTATTAACAATATTGTTAAGATTATTTAACTCACTTGCAACAGCGTGTTTGTACATATTGATACTACTATTATTCCATGCTAATTTTTCAGTAACAGGGGCGTCTTCATTCTTTGTATTTTCGTATACACAACGAATATTAATTTGTATAGGTACATGGCTAGAAAAAGTGTAAAGATCATGTACTATAAAATTACTTATAATGTTAAACAACACAGCAGATATAACCGCATAGTCAATTACACTTTTACCAATCGTTGACATAAATGTATATTGACCAATACTTTTATCATCACCAATTCTGCCATTGGCAATTCTTAGGTCTGTACTTTTACATATATCAAGCAATTTTATACCTGATGAATTTATAATACTATCTTCACTATGCCTATCAACTATAAGAGATAAGCTGAAATTGTTTGATGCATTAATTAGTCCAATACTTAATTATGGCTCGGAGATTTTGGGATTTCATAAATCGTCCGATATAGAACGTGTTCATCTTAAATTTTTAAAACATATCCTATGTTTAAGACAACAAACTAGTAATGTCGCTGTATACGGCAAATTAGCAAGATTTCCAATGAATGTTTTGCGAAAAATACGTATTGTGAAATTCTGGTTTAAATTAAAGAGTAAACCTGATTCACTTGAATACATAGTTTATAATATGAAAAATGACCGCGGTCAGTATATTAATACATGGTCTTTATCTGTACAAAAATTGTTTAATGAACTCGGGTACTCGTTCTTATTTGCACTTGATGTTGTATCACAAGCCCAAGTTGATAGTGTTGTAAGACGAGTATATGATGTATATTTACAAGATTGGGGTGATAGTATTAATTCATCACCAAAGTTAGATAGCTACAGAATTATCAAATCAGAATTTGTATTAGAACAGTATCTTTTATGTATTAAAAATGATAATAATAGAATGATGATGACGAGGTTAAGATGTTCAGCACATACTTTATTGATAGAAGAATGCAGATATAGAAATATTGAAAGGGAAAATAGAATATGTACTAAATGTAATATGAACTGTGTTGAAAATGAATACCACTTCTTACTTATATGTCCATTTTATCGTGATCTTAGAACATCCCACTTGCCTAAGTATTATACACGTTGGCCATGTTTGTCCAAATTTGTAACATTATTGTCAACAACTAATGTAAATATTATCAACAAAACCGCAACTTATTTATATCAGGCTTTTAAACGACGAGGTTAATACCTTTTCATGTTAATACATGACTTAAATAATGATATGCTTAATTATGAAGATGATCTTATCAACCCATATAGTTTGTATACTTTTCTCCATAATATTATACTAAAATTATGCTGATTTATTGTAAATTTCACCACCATGCTTGTTTATTCAGTGTTGTGACAATGTATTTAATGTATTTGCCAATAAAATATTGACTTGACTTGATACAAAACTGATGATTGTGTTGATAAGGACTGTCGCTGCGAGGTTTAAAGCATGTCGGCATAATTAACGCGTGTCGGTAATAAGCCTTGCCAGCGGAAGGCACGTCGGGCCAGACAAGCCATAAAGGCTGGCGGAAACCCTGGCATTACAGGTTTCCGAGTCATGGGCGTAATTTTCGAGTCCACAATTATTTAAGCACTTATTATAGGACCACGACGATTTACAGCAAAGGTTTATCGACCTATATCTGTATCCACCCCCACATGTCCTAGAACATTCACTCCAGGGTTTCCAGTTAATTCATTCACACCTATGTTTACCACCAGGACACCCAGCTGAGACAGTGTTTACACATATTAATGTAAATGATAAAGTAGTAAAGGTATACTTTAATTTAAACATTTTATTTTGATTCATACCCGGGGACGGCTTTTATACTATACCATAATGGAATTTCTGCAGTTGTATATATACAGGTAGTGAAAGAGGAAGAGAATGAGGAAGAGGAAGTTAACTTGCAATTAGAATTAAGAAAGTTATGCAAAGAAATTAATAAACTTATTCAAGGTCTCGCTTCAATCATTCTTTTAGCTGATTTTGATATATTGATAAAATAGGAATGCGAAATCTCGCGCTTTATTGAGTATATAAATATAATATAAATTTAAAGGGTTTGATGCACGTGCCCGTACGAAATGTTGGTAAAGTGAAGAAAGAGACGAAAGGAAAGAAGTATGACAAGTCAATGCCTAGAGATAGACACATGAGGTATATTCTTATAGAGCAAATTATTATTTATTATTATTATACAAGCCCAGAATGTGTTGGAATAAGTAATTTTGGTTTGGTCTATTCCTGAAATGTAGAGTTTGACTGGTTCGTGCTTATTTTCGATCCCAACAGAAGCAGTTTGAGAGAGACGGGTCTAAATTATGATATCAGTATTTAGGGCTTTGAGTTACTATTATTGAATGAAAAAACACACCATTTATTAATTCAATGAAATCAAAATAGCAAAACAAATGCGAGATTCAAGATCTAATATTGTAACATATCGAGATAGGGCAACGAATGAACCGAAAATATAAGTCATATGTGCCCTCCTCAAAACTTTTTTTTACGGATTATGATTTTAGCAAAAGTAAGATATTGTGTATTTAAACTCAATTATATCACGGATATATTAACTACAACGGACAAAACGAAGCCTTTTATAGTAAGGTTTTTATCATGTTCATGTCAGGAAGCGATAATGGTAAAGATGATTATATATCAGTGGTAAAAATACCATTAAGGCGACGTGCTTGTAAATTATGATAAAAGCCTTAAAGGTTACCCTTTTCGACTTTTGTTCATACATGTGTATGCTTTAATCTATAATTTGTTTTGGTAACAGATACTTAACACTGCAAAAAGCTTATTAAAACATTATATAATATAGAGATAATTCGGGCAATAATGGTCATATAAAAAACATATTCCAGGAAATTGGCCTGTCATATTGGAATCATCTAAGACCGTCTGCAAATTAAATGTATGATTATGCTCATAATCTAATAATCGTATTACTTATTATATGCTTACTTTAGAACACGCACGGTCAAATAAACCAGCAACTAAAACCAGATTGGCACCAAAAAAGTTTTTTTCTGTAACGAATCTCAGGACAATTATTAAATAGAATGTGTTACGCTTTGATATTATAATTGTAAAAAAAGTAACAAAATGTAAAAAAAAATTGTGTCGGAGACCGGGATCGAACCCGTGTCGCCGAAATTGCAGTACAGTGTTGTAACCACTGCGCTACGACGGCTTACGCCAAATGAGTTGTATATTTAAGCTATATACCGAGCTTGGTGGTATTGACTAGCCAATCACGCATTAGGAAGGAATTCTACTAGGTAGACATACCCAGCAATCTTTCTGTATGGAAAAATACGAAATAACTGCTAAACTTATATGAATTGTAAAATATGTGGTACTACAGTTAGTAAGTTTCAATGTATTGTACACATAAATACCAAGTTTACGTCAATAGTTTTCAACACTTTTCTTTTTTTTCTTGCAAATTGATCATTTGGTGCACAGTTGCTTTAACGTCCACCTGCATGTTACCACTAGTTTATTTAAACGTCATTGTTTTAAAAATAAAAAAGCAAACCACATCTTATCATGCTCAAAAAGTTGTACACTGTCTTTTGTTGTGATATGTTAATTTTATAGTTATATCATATATCATTATTTTATGTTATTTCATTGATTTGGAACACAGAAACATCTCGATTACATTTTTTAATTATAAGGTTATTATTTAATGTGTACTTTGATTGACGATCTTAAAAGGAGTAAATATAGCAGGTAATAGTTTGTTTTGGTTAAAAATAGTTATATATTTCATCGAGTGAGCACCAAAGGCCACATTTTGCATAGGCACGAATGAAATATTTATTATTGATGTTCATGAGGTGGACATTTGCGATCTTGCATTACACTGAAACAAACATTTTGTCTTTTTATTATTAGCCTAAAAAGGATTTTAAATGCCAGTTATTTGTTATCTTTTTCAGAAATGTACACCCGATTATGCTAACGTATTGTCATTTCGGAAATGACGTTGTTGAATTTGTGTTCCAGCCCCGTGCGGGCTGACGATTAATTTGAAATTGAGAGTGGGTTTCGGACTATCAAAACAGTCAACTATCATTGTGAATTATCTTTCTTATTTCACTGATTAATGTCTATAAACCACCAAAAAGCATTTGTAAAAAAATGCTTAAACCTAAGGTACGAGAACAATTCTCACGAAAATCCATATTTTTACGTTGTCAACACTAACGTCTAGCAAGTTATGCAAGTTCTAGACGATCAGATATTAAATTTTATTCAGAACTTTTACATTTAGAACAACCCATGGCCATTCCTATGTGGAACTACATTCTCCATTATTTAAATTTACTCGTATAAACCTCTAAAAATGAAAAATAAGAAACCATACTCACTGTTTACATCCATATTCCACTCATTGGCACTATAACGGAAGACGCGTTGGAGCATTTTCAACACACAACAAAATGTAATGGCTCCAATGATTACCCGCCATGAAATACCAATACAACTAGGAAGTATTGTATTGTGAAAATAAGAGTAAGACAATATAAGAATAAACTTGAAACAAAAAGCTCACAAAATAATAATTTGTCGGCAACTAGGTCAGGGGTACAGGTATTTTGATATCTCCTACACAATATTCGAGGTAATCAAAGATAAACACTTATTACCTTGTTATATTAAGGAACACAAAATGAGTGTATACAATATTATCATTTTTTTAAAAAAAAGTTAAAATTCAATAACAAAAAGTTCAACTAATACGTCTTAACATTTTTCGCATTTCCGTAAGCACGTGTACAGGCGGTGTTGTTTATTTTATATGTTCAACACATATGAGAATAATAATTTGCGCTGTTTCTCCAAGGTTTTAAAAACGCACCTTCATTTCGCTACAAATAAAACAAATTATAACTGATTTCATACATCCGGGATCAAACGGGAACATTAAAAGAGCTCGTCATTATTATTGTTAAAGCTTATAGATTTAGCTACCAGGCATTTCCCAAGTTGTTTTATTCAATAACTGAAAGACGGAAACAGAAGACATAGAAACTACAATGAGCAGGTTAACAACGGTAACAGAAGTTTAGACAAGACTGTGAAAGGGGTGTTAGAACGGCAACAGTTGCGACACTGGGAGGGGAATTACGGCATCAAATCTGTTAACAAAGGCAACACAAGAGATGATACTAAAACACAAAGGTTACTACGGCATCGGAGATGTAAACAACGGCATCATAAATGACAACGGCATTAAGATGTGGTAACCAGTGCATTAGAGCTGTACACAAAGGTAACTCAAATGGTGATAGCGACATTAAGTAACTACGGCATAAGATCTGGACACAAAGACAAACGAGATGGTGATATGGCATATTAATATTCAACCTTACATTTGTCTTACCATTTATGTATAAGAGAATAATTAAACATTACGCCATGTAGTATCCAGCATCAACTTAAACACAGTATAGCAAAGGAAGCAAAAACCACAAGACCATCAATTGATATCAATAAAATATTAGTATGCCATTTGTATTGCATCTGATATTGTGATAACGACACTGGGTGAGTAACTATGGTATCATACCTATTTACAAAGGCAAATTAAGAGATGATAACAAAAACCAGAACGATATTAGAAGAGATGATAACAAAAAAAGAGAATACCAACGGCATTGGAGCTGTTAACAACGGCATCATTAGTGACAACGAAATTAAGATGTGGTAACCAATGCATTAGAGCTGTACACAAAGGCAGCTCATATGGTTAGAGCGACATTGAGTATGAACGGTATATGAGCTGGAAACACAGACGCGGTGGTGGCAACAACAACGAGATAAAAATCCTAAATGTTTCAAAAGTTTAATTTTTCCTTCGACTGAATTTGACAAAATACGAATTATATAGCATGAAAATGCACAGAAAGTATAACTTTCTTCTCCCTATAAGTATGTTAAAGGAAGTATACCCTCTCAAGGTCCTCGAGAGGTATGTTATCTTAATATAAAAGCATTATTATATATATATACGTACAAAACTCTTAAAAGTTTACTCGTTTGAAATAGACACTTATTGTAAGATATCCGGAACGATAGTTAGTTAAATATAATACCAGATCACCCATTAAAGTAAGTTATTGACTAAGACACTTTTCATTAGATGAATTATATATATTAATGAGATATACTCTGCCTTAAATGAGTAATTCGTAAAGGCAATTACGAGAAAAAACTTACAAAAGCATTTATGAAAAAGACATAAAAACGTACATAGAAAGGTCATTATTACAATATAATAGATACGTTATGTTTGCCAATATCCCAATTCATATATAAACATAAATACTTTTATATGATTGCGTTTTGTTTCAGTGCATTACGAAAAACATTAAACGAGGCACACGATTTATTGTCAGCAAAACAGCAACTGGAATCCTGCTTTCATGAAAATGCACAAGAAAACATCTATTGGAAACCTCCACGAATGAAATATGCCAGTAAAACAGCTTAGCCTAGTGGAATCATGCACGCACGTTAAAGCTCAGCAAAACAGCTATTGAAAACCTGCAAGTATGCAATTGCCCAGAAAAACAGCTATTAGAATCATGTAACGAAAATGCTCCGCAATACAGCTTTTGATATCATGCAAGCACGAAAATGCTCAGCAAAGCAGCAATTGAAATTCGGCACGTATGGACATGCTCATTAAAACAGCTATTGGAATCTTGCATGTAAGCAAATGCCCAGCAAAACAGCTATTGGAAGCTTGTGCTTATGACAATGCTCAGCAAAGAAGCTATTGTAAACATGCATGCAAGAAAATGCTCAACAAAACAGCTATTGGAATAATGAATGCACGAAAATGCTCAGCGAAACAGCTATTGAAACCTTGCACGCATAAAAAATGCTCAGAAAAGTAGCACTTATTGGAGTCCTGCACGCACGAAAATGCTCAGCAAGACAATTATTGGTATCCTGCACGCACGAAGAAGCTCAAGAAGCTCAGGAAAACAGCGATTGGAAACCTTCACGCACAAAAATGCGCACCAGACAGCTGTTGCAAATGCAGGTTGAATCATGCAGGTATGAAAATACTCCGCAAAACAAATATTGGAACCCTCTATGCACTAAAACACTAAAATGGTTGGACACCTGCACACATTGCGATGATGACAAAAGCAGCAAAACAGCTATTGAACACATACTTTATATAAACCAATACTATATTCAGGTATAGATACCGCTCATTATTGAACAATGGTGAATGAGAACTTTGTAGCGGGTAAAGTCGTGTAATAAGGACGAAAGAAATATCAGTATATAATGGAATAGAATGTAGATATGTTTGTATTATTGACACACTATTTATCAATATAATGGAACAGGCTTTTAGATAAAGAATCATTTTTGGCATGGTTTTATCAATAGTTTATAACAATGACATGGTAAAATGGAATAATTGGTTGATAAATACCTTTGAAAATAATACAATATATACAATATATAGTGTCAATGAATCCAATTGATATAATACATCAATTAGTTACAAAAATCTAACAGGGATGTTTAAAAGCAATCATGCCCTAACCCACGCTTTGCATCGAAATAAACGCTAATTTGCAAACAAGAACGGTTACTTGACCGAAATATTCAATGATTATAATAAACTCATTGAATTCTTTAACAATTGACAAAGGTGTGGCTATGATTGGTCAAAATTCTGGAGTTACCAACAAGGCAGAAAACAGAGCAATGAAATTTCATTTGTCTCTGTTTGCTTAAGAACTTTTCATTTGCAGCATGTTTTTCAATGTCAAAATATTTAGTGCTAACTGAGAAATGAATAATATATATGTACACCAAATATATAACAATAATATCAAACAGAAACCAACAAAAATTCAGTTTGAGACATATTTATTTCTGAAAAATTATTTTCCCACCAAGAGCGACTAACCCTTTAATTAATTGACCAATGCCGAGAGTGTGACTTAACTCTAGCTGGAGCTTAAAATTATATCTCATCTCGACTCTGAAGTCCATTGGTAAATGATATTATTGTGTACCAAAAAATGCATCTAAGAAGGGAACTGTTTAATGTATAATGGTATGCTGTTTAAAAACGACGTAGTTATTTTATTGATCTAAGGAAAGATAACGGAAATATAAATAGACAAACGTCGTCACCAAATGTGATAATGTACACGTTGGAATTTTGAGATCCGCCAATCTGTGTATTAGACCTTAATATAACGAATTCGTCATCATTGACATGAAACGTATAAAAGTGTATCTAAATCGTGCAAATTCCATCTTGCTGCTTATTTGTGTTCTTAAAAATAAACTGTAAAGATTACCGGACAAGCAGCATTTATCGTAAAAGACGTCTGGACAAACGCATCCGGCCCCTGAAGCATAATGCCCTCCATTATAACAATGCGTGTTACAATCGGCATAGTCATCCCAAGTGCTCCGGTCATGACCACAATAATCTAATGCGCAGTCTGAATATGATATGTCCATTCCATTGCAGCACAAACTTCGATCGCGACTTTTAGTTCCACCACCGCATGATCGGCTGCAAGCATCCCATGAATTCCATGGGGCAAATTCACAAAAGCTCAGACCTCCTGTGCAGCCCGTGCTAACAGAAGAAAGGTTTGAAAGTAGTACCATTCCAGCTAACGCCAAAGTTGTTTTCACAAAACCACGGGCCATTTTAACTGGCATAAGAAACATTTAAACAAATAAATTATGACCAACTCAATGCATACTTAAACATAATACACTGAAGTCGTTCGCAAGACTATCATCAAAGGTACATAAGAGGTATTTCCTTTGAGAATCAATGCACGTTTAAAATGATTTTGGTAGGACGTGATTGTAAACTATGACAAAGGGTTATTTTATTGGGCTATTCCCAAACCAATATAAAACTTAAGATCTTGAAAACAACTTGCTTGTTTTGTTGATAGACAACAATGTACGGCGTATAACATTTTGAAAAAAGGTGTCGAACTTCAATAAGGATTTATTGACGTCGTCAAGGATTTAACATTTCCTTTGTTTTATATACACGATGAGTTGGGCTTGAACCAATGGCTGAGGGGTAATCAGCTTTACCTTAATATGGGTTTCAGGGACTATAGTTCCGGTAAACATTGAACAATTCGTAAAAATATACGTTGGAAAAAAGAAAAAAATATCCAGATTTCCACTTTCCCAATATATAAAGTGACAAAAAAAGAGCATGATTTGTATCTAAGAATTATGAAATAGATTTCACAGTTCCACATCATGGTAAACATTACTTTATTTGTTGGTAAATTTAATTCAGACAATTGAAAGCAAATTGATATCATTAATATTCAGAAAAAACACTGTCAGTCCAAACTGAAAAACCATCAATAGAATGTCAAGCGGCAATCTGGCTTACCAAAAAGGCGGGGCACTATTCTGTAAACTTTCGTCAAGTGAATTTTTGTCTAATTTACACTGTTTGTCATAGTTTTATAACTTTAAAGTTATAACCCGGAGGTTAACAGTGTACATCAGCTTTCAGTTTGATAACATTTTGAGACAAAGCAAGCAAGCACAATATCTTAGTGATTTAAAACGCTGACGATGCACTAACTACCTCATACCATATTTTGAGAGAGTTATAATTATTTGTCATGCTTAATTATAAATTGACCAATTACGATCTTTTATTCCAATCAATTAGTGAGTATGAATTCTATTTTTAATAAGAAAGTAAACAGGTTTGATAAAAACAAGAATTATAATGTTGAATATTTTAAATAAAGTACAATAACAGACTGATTATCTTACAATTTTTAAAGTATTTAATATATCTCCTCATATTTAATTCTTAAACATTCTTTAGTATTCAATGTGATACTATTCAACAACTTCAAATATTGGCCAAGATCAATCATGTTCGACAATGGAGACGACAATCAGTTTACAAAAAAATAATTTAATAGTGTATAGGTAACATTCAACAAAGCCATAATTGTATATACAAATCATCCAAATCATTGATCTCCCGTTGTTCCCCATACAAAAGTTTGAATCGGACATATCATATTGAACAAGCAGAAGCGATCAAATGTAAAATGTATAAGGAAGTGTTTACTTTTTTGTATTTTAAGGTTAAGCATTGCCAATATAATGAACATAAATTTAAACGTTTTATAAAGTTTTTATAAAGTTTTCGAGAGAGATGCTTCTCAATAAACAGTATTGAAATACATTGAAGAAAAAATACCAAGACCAGAGAAAAAAATGTTTTAAACAATTTAACAAAATATTAATAAAGTCATACTATAGTAGTATATCTTTAAGAAACTAAACGCATCAAATTGCCGCTTAGTTGTAAAACATTAAAATGTTAATATACATTATTAGCAACGCGTAAAAGCGAGTTTCAAATTGATGAGCTAAAGGCTGAAAAAAAGTTTGCTTTGCCAACAATGCACTGATGAAGATTTACGGCAACAAGTTATAAATGCATCCTTTAGGGCTAAAATTTGCTTTTGTTTTGGCATGTGACTTCATTTTTTTCAAATATTTTACATTTTCAAATCATTTGGAAGGAAAGATTAGCTAATACATGTCGCTTTTATTTTTAATAATGTTTTCTTTATTTGTTCCCAGTTTTAGTACAATGAAAAAAAAAACAAAAACAGAATGTTTCTACATAGGCAACGTTTAAATAATCGCGTAAACGCGTGAACATTCCATTCAACATTATTTATCCTATGATAAAGAGTCTCCATTGCGTTTGTTATCAACAGCTACTCCTTACAATATGTTAAACCTGAATGTCAAATTTCAAACCAGAGATAATCGCCTTCTGATCAATACCTGCGGCTGAACTAAACGTCATGTATTTTCAAGGAAGTGTCCGTGGTGGCAAGGTTACGGTAGTTTTAGAGACGATTACGACTGTCTTGCTTGAATAAAGTGTTCTTAACGATATCAGAAAGCAATTTATGACATTAAATACATACATTTTAATCTCTGATGGGTTAATGTAACTGCCAATTGTCCAAATACAGATATATATGTATTAAGATATTATGTGGACTATATCATTTACCTGTTTGGCAACAAAACCCATAGAACGTGTCTGTACAAGAACAATGTGAGCTGAACACCCCCACCCCCATTATAGCATATACCATAACAAGTTTCCGAGTCATAGGCGTTATTTTCGAGTCCACAAGTATTAATCAAAGGACCCTGAAGACTTGCAGCGAAGTTGTCTCGACCTTTCTCTGTATCCACCCCCACACGTCCTAGAACATTCACTCCAAGGATCCCAGTAAGTCCATTCACACCTACCTTTACCATCAGAGCATTCAGCTGATGCAGTATTTACATAGAGTAATGTAATTGATATAACAGTACAGGGTTTAATTTGAACAGTTTATTTTGACCCTTACCAAGGACGATCATTTGTTAAAATTGAATGATTAATCCAAGCTGCTTTTGATATATGGTAGTTTGTGGAAACAAAACTAAAATGCAATGAAAATTATTTAAAACAGTTTTATGGACGTGGAAGTGAGAAAGGTTGGTAAAGTAAAGATAGAGACGGACGGAAAGAAGTGTGACTAGACAATGCCAAGAGGTAGACACAGGAGGTCTGTTCTCATTTAGCTGGACAAAGCCAAGAATTTGACACGCTACACGAATTGCTAAAACGTAGTACCGAAATAATTGAAAACAAAACTATATATTCGAGCGTTAATATTCCATTTATGTTTAAGTAAAATGACATGAAGTAAAACATTAATGATTAAAAATAGGCGGAGAGCCCTTCTCAGTCATTTAGATTTTACTTTAGGTTATTTGGTGTTTAAAGCTGCGCTCTCAGATATTTGTATTGATCTTATATACATAAGTGTGTGTATACCACGTGATAAATTGCGTCACAAATGCTACGTGTTGCAATGTTTTGCTTCCAATGAAGACTTTATACAAAGATAACTTCACTATTTCTTTACCATT